>NW_026057580.1:75190939-75370347 GCF_023721935.1 Panthera uncia | reverse complement strand
AATAATAATTATATATATATATAATTATTATTAAATATAATTTATTGAGATATATATATATATATATTTATATATATATAAATTGTGTGTTATGTATATCTCACCACAGTAAAATATTTTAAGTGAACCTTTAGGACAAGGAGACTACATAGTGTTCAAAGGGACATGTGGTTAGGACAATGGACTTCAGCAGTGGGTGCCCACAACGCATACCAAAAACCCAGCCCTGAGCAGCTGTGGCTCAGGATGCCCAGGGTTCAGGCTGGCTGAGGGACACTTCCACAGAGGCCAGGGAAGTCTCAAAAGACAGCATAAGGGCCAGAGGGGCATCAGATGTGTCCCTAGCAAGATGCACCAACACTGAAAGGACACAAAAGCTTCCTTTTGCACTGTGACACTATCTTGGGGTGAAGCAATGGTACAGACCCTCTGAGAAGGAAAAAAACCTCCTAATAGGAGATTGCACTCAGACTTGATTAATTACCCCCAAGTGATAAAGTTTTAACTGGGATTATATTACTGTTATCCACCACCCTGGGAACAAAGAATCAAGGGGGCAGGATGAGATCAGTTGTATAAAGTTTTTACTTTATTTATTTGCTTTTTATTTATTTTTTTTTATTTTTCTGCAAGCTCCAGCCTCCTATGAAACTGGTGTGTGATGACTTTGGTCCTCAGTCTGACATAGTGATACGGTACGTATTCCTAATTCTCTCTCTTATAGTTTCCAGTGCACATATTCTTTTAAAGATTTTTACAATACTACACACTATGAACAAAATAGGTGAATTTGTTCTTGCTTCTGAACTGCTGCACCAAAACTGTACCTTTCTTCTTTTTATTAATGGCCTACGACATTTCCCAGCTCTTTTTTCTTTCACTACCTCAACTTGAGCCATCTCTACCATGGGGACATAGTTTTTGCCTTACATTTTTTCTATACACTTTGGATAGAAATAAAGAAAGAATGAACTTAGAGTATTTCTCTCATCCATAAGTTTAAAAAGTAATTTTAAAAATACTCCACCAACTGTGTCATGCCTTTGAGATGACATTAGTGAAATGAGAAACCATTAAAAGCAAAAACAAACAAAACAGGTTCCGTTGCTTTAGTCTGTGCAGGACATCAATTAAAGAGAGACATTTTCACATTTTTTATATTCCCAAGAGGCAGAACTTAAATGGACTACCAATGGCAAGCTTAACCCTCTACTGAGAAAACTTAGTGAGCTAGAAAATTAAAACACAGTCAGACTAGGTGAAAAATGGCCTACGTAATACATTTATGGTTGGATGTGAAGGTCTTTAGACTCTGATTTCTTGCTGTTTCAGAGTTTTCTGGGAATTCTGTCCCCCTGCCACTAAATGTAGTTAATTTACTTCTCAGTCTGATGATTCTGCCTGTCATAGGAACCTCCAGGAGTGGCTGTGCACTCTGTGTTGCATTCCATATGCTGCCAAAGCTTTGAAATAAAACGATCTTAAATCCTCAATCTGCTACCCAGCATTTTGATTATATATTTCCGTCTTGAAGTTGAATACAGATTATCACTTCCCATGTTTATTATGAGAGCAAACTAAAGTTCCCAAAAGTCTTATCAGGTCAATTAGACAAAAGTGTATCTTTAAAAAAAAAAAAAAACATTTGATAGAATTTTATCTGCTCCATTTCTAGTAGTGACCCTAAAAGTTTCAATTTAGAGTCTCAAAGGCATTTCCCTGTCCCTCTTTTTTTCAAATGTTTATTTATTTACTTGAGAGAGAGAGAGAGCGGGAGACGGGCAGAGAGAGAGGGAGAGAGAGAATCCCAATCAGTCTCCGTGCTGTCAGTGCAGAACCTGACATGAGGCTTGATCCCAGGAACCATGAGATCATGACCTGAGCCGAAATCAAGACTACTTGGATGCTTAACTGACTGATCCAGCCAGGCACCCCTCCCTGTCCCTCTTATAAGACTAGTTAAACACTTATATCTTTTTTTTTTCTACTTGGTGAGGTGATATACTGCAAAACTTTGACATGACAACAGAATTCAAGAATTACACACAGATCTTCTACTGCTTGTGTATGTTACTGTCTACCATAAGCCTCAGCCTACCCACAGTGTCTCTATATAGCTTTCCCTGAGTGCACTTGACTGGGCTGGGCTCTCTCCTGGCCCTGCATACATTGCACTGGATGCTTTGGGGTGTTTATCTTGTTGATATTGCTGTCTGCTTATAATGAAGAACAAGTCAATACTTGATTTACAAACAGTCAAAACTAGAAGATGTTAGTTCTCCAAAGATTAATCCATCAGTTCAATAACATTTCAATTTTGATTTAAAAAAAAATATATATATATATATATATATATATATATATATATATATATATATATTTATAGAATTCCGGAAAAGTAGTATAGGTGGGAGAAGGAAAGGAGGCTTGAAAAATCATTCTAAATCAAACTTAAAAAATAATTGCACAAAAATAGGCAAACAGCTTTCAAGAAAGAGAAAAGAAGAGTTGGTCCCATATATAATGAATATGGTAAAGCTTGTCAGCCTATTATAACTAAGACAGTATAATGGGGGTGAAAGAATCAACGCTACCTGTAGGAAGAGTTTGTATGAGTGTATGTAATACCTTACCACATAATAAAGACATTATTTTAAATTCATGGTGAGAATATGAATCATTGAGCAACGATGGGCTAAATAAAGCTCCCACCTCACGCCTTCCATTAACGGTAAGTTCTTAATGCACTAAATATTTCAGTGTACAAATTAAGCATAAAAATACTGTAAGAAAATACAGAAAACTACTTATATAATTTGGGAGTGGGAACGGTTTTCTAAGCATAACACAAAAAGTCAATCCTGTAGAGAAGAAATCATAAACTCAAGGAAGTACAGGGGCCATAACAGATAACATAAATGAGCAATTATCAAACTAGATCAACGAATTCTGTTTTTCTGGTCCCCAAAGAATCATAGTAAGTTTTTGGTAGTGAAGGTGACACTTAGCCTTAGTGCTGAAGAAATCATAGGAAGGGGTGGGCACTGTTTGGAGCTGGTGGGCACATTCTCCATCCACAGAGGCAGCAGTGTGTGGAACAGAGGCCCAGGGTTACCATGTCTTCCGCATTTTTAAGAAAAACCAAATTTTAATTGTTTGCTTTAAAAAAATATTGTGTGAGACAAAGAAAAACATCTTATTTGACCCATGAGTCACTGGTTTGCTATGAAATAAAATATTGATATATTTGACAATATAAACATTATATTCTCTTGCACATAAAGTCGTAAGCATGTAGGTATAAATGTGTATTTTTAAGTCTATATGCATTAAGAACCACAATCAGTTCCAAATACCAACCAGGTTGTTTCCAAAAATCAAGTGAGAACAGATCAAAAATATTGCATTTGTGTAACTCAAAGACCAATATGCAAGCACAAATACAAATGCAGTTTTAAATATTATATTAGTCAGAGTTTTACTGCTGTTTGTGCATCTAATTACAATATTTGTCATCTTAATCTTTGCATTAGGCTTCCAGTGCATCTCGGTTTGCAGTTATAAAATGTTTCTAGAAGAAAAAAAACTGGATGTGTGATCACGAAATCTGATAAACTACTTAGTAATGCTAAAAAGATGCCAATATAAAATTAATAACAGGTTTTCTTTTAGAAATAACACTAGTTTCCATTTATCATGCAGATTTAAGTTCTTATTGCATTGCTATTAATATACTGTGACAATTAATGCAAAACCACTGAAGAAACTAAAAATCTTCTAAAGTATAATTAGAAGTGAGAAATGTTCTGAGTCCCAAGGTTTTCATTTTCTGACCATTTATATTCTGACCAACATAAACAGGATCCTGATGCAGGTTCAGGAATTCAATTGACTAATTAAACCAAACTTTTGAAGATGCAAAATTCTGACTAAACAAGCACCATGTTCTAAAACAGAGCATGGCCTCATTGTCATTCATTAAGACGGCACACAAGGAGAAAGGGCTGTGTGAACCATGTGTTGGAAAGGAAAGCTTTCATACTTAGCAAAGTTGAAGCCTATAGCCCCCCAAACAAATATCTACTTCTTAAATCTATATGTCTCAGAGTAACTGGATAGTTACCAAATCACTACCCTGTACGATGCCAAATCACCAGAACCTCAGACTCACAATTCAATCCTGAAGATACTGGGACTGAGAATAACAGAATGCTGGATGATCCTTACCATCAATGACGATGAATAATACTAGGTTAAGTCTAGCTTATGATGTGCTTCTGAAGAGGTCACACACAAGAAGAGACTTTTACAGAAAGGCTCTAACAGTCAGGCTACACAAGAGAAATTCCGTCAACTCTCTGTGCTGGGAACACAACAGCAATGCACTGCACAACCCAAATTATCCCACTTCTTTCCTACAGGTTGTAAGGGATCCTGTGCAAGCTTAAGATAATTGTCGTGAATTTGAAAGAAGCATTCCTGGGGCGCCTGGGTGGCTCAGTCGGTTAAACCTGATTTCGGGTCAGGTCACAATCTCACAGTTCATGGGTTCGAGCCCTGCGTTGGGCTCTGGGCTGACAGCACAGAGCACAGAGCACAGAGCCCGGAGCCTGCTTCGGATTCTGTGTCTCCCTCTCTCCCTGCCCCTCCCCCACTCATGCTTTGTCTCTCTCTGCCTCTCAAAAATAAAGGAACTTAGTAATAAAAAAAAATTTTGAAAGAAGCATTCCTGCCTTGCATTTACATAAGGCTGTACACATTTCAGGAACAGAAAGGATATACTTGCAGGCTGCAATAGTGGCAGGACTAGAACCCAAGTTTCCCAACTTAGGGCACAATGCTCCTTCTACCCTGCAGGGCATAATTATAAAAACATGCTACAATAAATGAAAAAAAAAAAACATACTCTATGTAGAAAAGCTAAGTAATTGGATTTATATAGTCAGCAGGAAATAGTTTTGAATTTTGACAAGCTTTTTTTTCCTGGATTTGCTGACATCAGAACAATAAAAAAAAATAGTCCATATTTCTTTCCTTAAATTTTAATATGATACATTATTTTTGTGTCATTTATATTATAAATCAATTTAAAATGTGTGGATCAATTTAACAAACAAAAGACTAATTTGCCTTATGTTAGATAAATCAGTAGGTAGTAAATGGCATTTTAAAAATACAACATGAAGCTACAAGTAAAAATATATACTACGCATGATTTAAATAATAATGGCAGGAAATTCTTTTCAAATATTGACACTGAAAATAACACTGACAACTCATTGTTCAAGCATGTGAGTTTCACATATGAACCTCATTTTGGTTCTAGGTTATGTAACTAAATATGTTGGAACTTATACTGTTATTTCTAAATATATGGATAGCATTTTTTTGTTGTGCTTTGCAATTCCAAGGTAAGGGGGATGGCTACTTTAATAATAACACATAACAGTGAATAATTATTAAGTGCTCACTATATGCCAAGCACAATACTACGCACTTTGCAAGCATTATCATATTTAATCGTCATTACCATCCTAAGAAGTGGTTATTTTAAGTACACCTGATTTAAAGATGAGCAACTGAACTTCGGTGAATTTCAACACTTTCCAAAGGTCATTTAGTTAAGACCAGCAGAACAAAAATGCACATTTAGGGTATCCAACTCCAAAGCCAGATCTCTTAAAATCTGGGTTGTATTTTAGTCTTTTCCATAGAGGATAAAACACAGAGGTGCAATTAAGTGTCTCTATTTTGTGTCTCCCTCCTCCCTGAGCCACTGTTTATCAATGTGCTTTTCACACCTCAGGTCAGTGGTTCACAAATGCTAGTTGCAAAATTCCTCCTGAGAACCTTATTTAAATCAGAGTCCAAGACTTTGCATTAAATATGAAGGCTTGACGGAGAAGCATCCATCTTTCCTCCTTCCAGAGGCCTCACTTAAATGACAGTAAAGGAATTTAAAATGTATAAAGTCATAACTGAGTAAGCAGGAGAGGGACCATCAGTGGACAAGGAATATGAGCAAATTTCTGGAAGAGAGAAAATGCATGGGGGAGTAGTTACTATTACAACAGGTTAGAGGAAGTGTTTAGCATGCAGAAGATATGGAACCTCCGTTTTGCCCCTCCTCCATATAAAGAATGTCTAATAGCTATGCATTTACCCGTCCCAAGCAATATTTCTTCTGAAGAAAAAGTGAATAGCCAGAGAGCAGGGAAGGAGACTATAATCTAAGATTCTGGGTTTTTAATGAAATAGTCAACTCTTAACTCAAACACTTCAAATAAAAACCTTGCAACCAACACACTCAGTCTACGTAAACAAAGCTCACAATTAGCTTTCTAATGCCTTTTCCTAAATATATATGGACAATCAAAGGAGGACTCCAGTGTTAGAACACAGTAAAGGAAAAACTATTTTGGAGGAAAGACAATAAGAGAATTAAATAGCAATAAGTAAGAAAAAGAAATTCTCTAATCTGTACACTCGAGAGAGTTTTGAGAAAATACTATGACCATAAAGGGAACAAATAACAAGAAAGTGGGCTTGGAAATTAAACATAAATATCTATGTATTCCCAATTAAAAAAAAAATTAAGGAGACAGTCAACAAAATCTCTTAAAATAAAAAGATAAAGATATGTAAAATGCAAGAGATAGTATACAAGTCATAAAGAATCAGGTCAAGCATCTGAAAAACAGAATGCCAGAAATAGGTATAAGAGAAAATGGAGAGGAAGAAATTAACAAAGAAACAATATAGAAAAATATCCCCGGGCAAAACAGTATAAGCCTCCAAGTTGAAATGCCCCATGAGTGAAGTAAGGGTCCAAAGCAAGTGACATCCCTACGAAATTCCAGAATCCCAGTCAAAAGAGAAAATACAAGACACTTTCTTGGGGAGAGGAGGTGGAGGTTTCCAAAATGGAATGAGAATTGGGTAGCATCAGATTCCTTAACAACATCAGATGCTTAAAAGGTAATGGAGAATCCCTTAAATATTATTAAGAAAAATTATTCTTACCATGTAATACTATCTAGAGCCAAACTCATCAACTTGAAGGTGAAATAAAGAGATATTTCAGCCATGGAAGGAGTTCTGGAAATTAATCTTCTTCCTGAGAATGTGCTCCCAGGAGAAAAAGAGTAAACCATAGAAGGGGAAGAGAAAGGTGTAAGATCCAAAATTCCTGGGATGATGCTGTGCAGCAGAGACTAGAAAGGAACAACCCTGACTGGGGCTAAAAGATGGTGGGATCTAGTAAAGGAAAAAGCACTCGAAAAATATCTAATATGATGAAGCCTTCGAAAAATGATAAGGATACAATCATGGGAAAATAGAGCAGGAAATAAAGAAGCCTAATTAGAAACTTCAGGAAAGTCAAAGGCTGTACAGGAAAGGAAATGTTACCCTATCGTTATTTACACAAGATTGCTATTTTGAATACACTATTGCTACTTTGTAAGCAGTAATGATCAATTAAAAAAAAAAAGAGTAATATTACCATACTGTGAGGTTGGAAGATGGAAGATGGGTTAGTGTTAAAAAATTCTAAGTCCTCATCCATCATAATGAGAAGTATGGAGATAATGCCTAAAATTTTTTAAAAAAGGAAATAGTAGGAAAGGCATATTATTCAGAGAAATTGAGGTAACTGCCAGAAGCAGCAGCCACAACAGTTTAAAACAGATGACGTGGAAAGTGGGACTGGGTGGTGTGGGGGGGTGGGGGAGGGAGGAGGAATGCGGTGCAATAGGAAGGAATTAGAAACTCTTGATACTCGGGGCGCCTGGGTGGCTCAGTCGGTTAAGTGGCCGACTTCGGCTCAGGTCATGATCTCACGGTCTGTGAGTTCAGGCCCCGCATCGGGCTCTGTGCTGACAGCTCAGAGCCTGGAGCCTGTTTCAAATTCTGTGTCTCCCTCTCTCTCTGACCCTCCCCTGTTCATGCTGTCTCTCCCTGTCTCAAAAATAAATAAACGTTAAAAAAAATTGTTTAAAATAAATAAATAAATAAATAAAATCTTGATACTCTTCAATTTTGAAAATATATATATGCATGTGTTTAAGCATGGATGTGTATGTGCATACTTCTTTTGATGAGACTGGTATAGTTGCTGTGTTTAACTCCTATCCAAGAGTGTTGAACTTACTGTCATTGCTTAAAGTAGACTTCAGCTTTTTGATGCAAGATTCATGTTCTCATACCAATTGTTTCATAGAAGAAATATAAATGTCAATTGGAAATAAAACTCGTTGACAAGATTTAGTGCAGGTTGCTGTTTCTCTGAAATCTAAGTCCTAACCCCTAACTGAAGAGAGAAAAGAGAAGCAGTTTGCCTTTTTAACCTGGTCTTAGATTTCCTTCACTTTTACTGCATAATATATTACACATCAATTACGTTATCTTTAATTAAATGAACATTTATGCACAAATTATCTCATTTTCTGTGAGAAGCTAAGTCCTGGGAATCTCTGATCTTTCAGAGAAAAGACAGAGTTCACTTTTAAGTGCTTTACATTGGATAAACTATACTTCCTCAATCGTTGAGAACTGGTAAATAAGTATAATTATTCCTGCTGCAAAAAAAAAAAAGTTTAATAGCTAGATATTAGCTAGAGAAACCAACAGTGAGGCTTGCTAATCATTGCTATGACAATCTTCTGCTTTATTTTTGTATGTGTCTCATAATACTGTCAAAGCTGAGTGGCAAGCTGGAGCTTTGAGAAAATAACTCTTACCAGCCTAGGAGATTTTAGTAGAAAGGAAATGTTAATGGAAAGCATCTTCTCTCTTTGGGCCTAGATACATTCCAGGGGGAAGGAGGCTGGCAAAAACCAAAAAACAAAACAAAACAAAAAAAAACAAACAAAAACAAAAAACAAAAAACAAAACAAAAAACAAACCAAAAAAACCCCTTACTGAATAAGATATCTGATTCTCCTCTCTCCCCCCATCTCATATTCATTCTCCTGATGAAAAGAGACAAAAAGCTTCCTTGTTGTCCTTGGTCATCCTCAAGATGGGTTCTGAACATGATGTGGAAGTTTTAGATTTGATCTGTCCAGCAATGAGAACCTAATGATACCTTGACATGATAGGGAAATTGTCAGAAACAGAACAAGTGGGATCAAAGGAAGAGTTGTACATTATGCCGTTATGCATATATAATTGTATAATTAATATTGCATAATACCCACAAGTATTAAATGGCATCTAGTATACATGATAAACGACCACACATAAGTGCTTCATGTTCACGGACTTGAAATCATGGCTAACCTTGTTAGAGGGAAACCGCTTTATATCATCCTTTATCCTCTTTAACTCTCTCAATTTGACATAGGGAGTCAAAATTGCTTCTTGAATAGTTAAGAAATTTTAGTCATGCCCATACTTTCATAACTTTGCTATATATTACACATCTATTGTTAACTGAGTATTTTTCTTTTAATTTATTTACTTTTAAACTTAAATACTCGAGGCCTTGTCCTAAGAGAAAAAGAATGAAACTGGTTTTCTATTTAGTGATATGTGTATCATTCCTTTGTAAACTCTACAGTATGGTAAAAGAGCAACCATTGCAATTAATGCCTGAGAATCTGCATTTTAAGTAAATAACCTAGTTGCTTTTTATACCACCAAATTTTAGGGACTACTGCCTTAGGTCAGTTTTCACCGTGGACTTGAACTGTATTCGTTGGCCTTTATATGAGTCTTCCTCTTGCTGAAAAACAAATTACTACCCATTTAGTTACTTAACACAATATGCATATATTATATCACCATTTCTGTGGGTCAAGGGCCCAGACATGCCTCAGTTCGCTGGCTTCTCTATTCAGGGTCTCTCAAGGATGCAATTAAGATATTGGCTGAGCTGCATTCTCCTGTGAAGCCTCAATGACGGAGGATCTATTTCCAAGCTCCTTTAGGTTGCTGCCAGGATTCATCTCCTTGTGATGTGTGACTGAGGATACTGGCTTTTCACCAACCAGAGGGACCGGAGGCTGGAGCTTGCCTTCAGGTTCCAGAGGTCACCTGCAATTCTCTGCCACTTGCTTTTCAAGCAGCGATAAAAAGAGGAAAATTTCTTTCTTCTTTGGATGTTCTATTGACATCAAATAATGGAGATTTTCTTTCTGAAGATGTTTTGAACTGATATTTCAATTGAGTTTCATAGTAGTTAAATGACTTAAGTATTGAAAATAAGCAACCTCCCAATGTTATAAAAATATTATTTGCAAAGTCTGTGACCCTCTGTATGAGACTCAAAGGGATGTTTGTTAAAAGTGCACCTTCTGGGGCATCTGAATGGCTCTGTTGGTTAAGCATCCAACTCTTGATTTCAGCTCAGGTCATGATCTCATGGTCATGAGATCAAGCCCCGCATCAGGCTCTGTGCTGAGAGTGGGGCCTGCTTAGGATTCTTTCTCTCCCTCTCTCTCCCTTTCCCCCTCTCTAAATAAATAAATAAATAATTAAATAAATAATTAATTAATTTATAAATAAATAAATAGAAATGCACTTTCTGGAACTCTACCCCTCAGATTTCTTATTCAGTAGATCTTCATTTTTAGCAAGCACCTAACCTGAAGATCATGATTTGGTAACCACTACTCTAAAAGATGTAATAAAAAATAAATGTATGTAGGTTTAAGTGTCTTATTTTAGATTGCAAACTAACTCTGAACAGAGTTATAAAATAACATGCAAAAGGAAAAAAAAACTTTCAATTATACTAGTGATCATTTATCTACTTACAAAATTATGCAAAAATGAATGGTTCAAATTAACAGTATAATTTTACAAATCTAAGACATTCCATGATGATAAATCATCACCCTAATATTTATGAAATTAATCTGAGCTGTAACAATAGAATTCCACTGAATTTAATTAGCTGAAAAATTTCAACCAGTTTTATGTAAATCTTCCAATAAGGAACCAGTTCAATCTTTTTTTGCTCAATACCAGTATTTTAATTTTTACAGTTTTTATTTCCTATTTAGAGTCCATTTTTGATGTGAGCATGGCCTGAGTGAGGCAATACAATGCAATATAAATCTGTCATCCACCAAAAATCAGCAAAGGAGAAAAAGTCTCTAAAATCATGTTAAAAATTAATCTAGCCCTGTTTATCTTTGAATATCTCACAGCTTTTATGAAAGGCAGATTATAGATTATTGGGATATAAACCCATAATTCTTGTTCTTAACTGTATTGTACTACAATATCCAAAAACAGGGGGCTCCTGAGTTAGCTCAGTCGATTAAGTACCTGACTCTTTACCTCACGGTTTGTTGAGTTCAAGCCCTGCATTGGGATCCGTGCTGACAGTGCAGAGCCTGCTTGGGATTCTCTCTTTCCCCTCTCTTTTTGCCCTCTCCCCTACTAATGCATTCTCTCTCTCTCTCTCTCTCTCTCTCTCAAAATAAACAAACATTTTAAAAAATCCCCAAAAGCAGGATTTTTTTTTTTTTTTTTTTTTTGCTCTGCCTCCCTGGGAAGGAGTGATGACATTTAGGAAGCGCAGCACTAACCTAGAAGCTGGTGGCACAGGATTTCACTCCTATCTCTTTGTATCTCATTATCAACCTCTAAAAGAGGACCATGCAATAATTGAGGCTTTTTTCCCCACAGTAAAGCCAATTAATTCATATAATATGGTGACCTTCCTCACCACCTCCATCCTAGATTATCTAGATTAGCTGTGTGATTGTTCCCTAATACATCAATCAGTGGTATAACCTTTCATTGGTTTCCTGGGCTTTGGGTAATTCAATTCAGCACATCTCTATCAAGTAGCCAAAAAAGTACAAGGCACTAAGGGGGATGAAAATATATACAAGACAGCAGCCCTTATCAGTCAGAAAGAGAGAAAAGGCATGACAACAGATAACCAATATGCACATGGCATAATGTAGAAAGTGACACATTCCTTGGAGTTGTTACAAAGTTCAGAATACAAATTCAGTTTGAGTTTATTGTTTATTATTCCAAGGAAGTAAGATCCGAAATTTCTAGGCACCCCGGATGTTTGTCAGAATCCAAGGAGATCTGAGACTTGCTAAGAGAAGTACTGACTATGCCCTTGCTCATCGGCCAAAGTCCAGCTTGGTCACTCACATGTGACTTTCGGATGTCTGCCAGTCACCTGCACCATAGGCCAGGGCTGTTCAGCAGTCGGCTACCAAATACATGAGAACCCTGGACAATTCTAGAGAGTATTTCAAGGTGCGATGGCAATGGTTTGTGTGACATGGTTTGAACTTGGGATTTACTACCTGTGTCAGGCTGTGATGCCAAAATAATCTCCAATTCTGTAAGAGCTACTGAATTAAAATGATTGAAACTTGCAAAGAAGCTGATGAGTTTACTTTCTTCAGTCTAAGCAGACGCTTTCTTTACATGATTTAATCATACCACTTCTGTGTATTTAGCCTGCCTTTAATGCAATTTTTTAAAAAATTGATACTAAATTTTCAATAACATTATTCCCAAATCACCCCAACTTTCTTTTCAGGCATCTGTTTAAAACAACATCTGATTTCAGAGTAGAGACAAAAATACTGGAAGCACCAAACCACAGTTTCCTGTCTTGGATGAAATTTTAAAAGCATATGGTTACATGCATCGCTTACTCACAACAGCCCGTCCTCAGTGATTACTGAGGAAAAAGAAGAAAGGCTTTGCTGTTACATCAGCAGTATACGAAGCTTTGATTTGGGGGATGGGATGGGCTTGGGGGTGATGGAGGATGGCTTCTGACACGTTTCTGAATTTCAGAAACAATCAGCCTTTTATTTTACAGTGAATAATCAAAAAGTATATCAATAAAGATAGACAGAAAAAATACATACACATTACCTAATTTCATTTAGAGACATTTTACCTGTCGGTCAGGTTCTTGACCCAGAGAGGAGTCCTGAGATACATCAGACTGGGGTAAGGATAGTAGCATATATAGAAAGTAAAGAAATAAAATCTTTTCGTTAATTACGATTTTTTTCTCCTTTATTTTCAAAATTTCCTATAATGGAGCAATAAATCTGACTTCATTGAAAATTTATAGTGAAAAACATTTAGAATATTTCATGGATCTGATGACAAATTAAATGCGAAAATTTAGGGAAAGTATAAGATAAAAGAAGAAATTTATGGTAAGCTTTACCCAAAAAGGGATTCTGTTTCCTTCTCCCTGATTATAGACTGTAGCTCTCCAATCTCTTAGTGACCACATGACCTTATGACATTAAAATTTAGCTGCTTTTTTTCTATAATAGAAATAAGGATGCAGAAGAATCATACGACATATAATACCCTCACAATCTATGTATGAGGAGATAAATAAAATGTCTTAGAAAACAAATCTCCATGCTCCATTAATGAAAGTACCAAATAATACTGATGTAGTGAAACTTTAGTAGTTGGTGGTTTTCTTTTTCCTTGTTATCCAATTATTTGAACATCATGAGCAATCAGTTTTGTCCTTAATTAAAATCAGAACATCTTTTCTATGATTATTTTATAGGTGATGTTTCTCTTTCAGTATCTTATTAGGTATTTTCACTTACAACTATTGTGATTCATTTTAAAAGCATATATTTTCACCTTTAAAATATATGTTTTTATTTTCAAATATCTCATTCTGATTTTCTTATTAGAAGAGTAAAAAAATATCTAGGGGTGCCTGGGTGGCTCAGTCAGTTAAGCATCTAACTCTTGATTTCAGCTCAGGTCATGATCTCATTGTTGTGAGATCCAGCCCTGCATTGGGCTCCACCATGAGCATCGAGTCTGCTTAAGATTCTCTCTCTCCCCCTCCTTCGGCCCTTCTCCCATTCTCTCTCTCTCTCTCTCTTGCAAAAGAAAAAATAATGAAAGAAAAGAAAAGAGGGGTGCCTAGGTGGCTCAGTTGGTTAAGCATCCGACTTCGGCTCAGGTCATGATCTCACAGTTCGAGGTTCGAGCCCCGTGTCAGGCTCTGTGCTGAAAGCTCGGAGCCTGGAGCCTGCTTCAGATTCTGTGTCTCCTTCTCTCTCTCTGCCCCTCCCCCTCCCCTACTTATGTGTGCGTGCTCTCTTTCTCTCTCTCTCTCTCTCTCTCTCTCTCTCTCTCAAAAACAAATAAACATTAAAAAAAATTTTTTTGAGGAAAAAAGAGAAAAATATCTCCTTTAAGAGTTCAAGGGCTCTACTCCTATTATTTTTTAAAAAGTACACTTTGCTCAGCTTAATGCAGTCAATTTAATATTCTGCTAGGGCAGTAACATGATATCTATAACATATATATCTATATATAATAGGACTTATGACCATCACTATGTATCCAGTTTTTTAATACCAGCATTCATTTGGAGCTATCAAGTAACTTTTCTTTAGTTCATTCTTGATTTTGAATTCAGAAAAAGAAGCAAAACCCATCAAGAAAAAGCAATTTTAGAGGGATAGGAATTGGGGCCAAACAGGTTGTATAATCTATTTCCTCCAAAAATAACCAACAGAAGGCCTGGCAGCCTGTCTTAGTTATCAGCGGCTTCCCTTCATTAAATCTAATTGCTGTGCGGAGGCCATTTCAATTGATGCATGTAGAAAGCAATTTCAAGTCCATGATGGTGGCCTCCAGCCTCTCTGGGGAGTAGATGGTCCATTCTGCTCCTTTTTATGTTCTTAGTATGGAAGGCAGTTGAGATTACTAACAACTGTCCAATCTGTGACTGTCAGTTGGCCTGAATTTGTCCATAGGTTTATCAAGAGGATAATTTGGAATTGTGAGACACAAATGATTTTAGTAGAAAAAGAGACAAGGAAAATGAATGAATGAACGAACGAACAAATGACCCAAGGAACAAACAAATGATTGAGTGAGCAGCAGACCTCTGGTGCCTGAGCTTGGGTTTAAGGACCACACTATATGGTTTTAACCCTGGGTCAACTTCTTATTCTCTGTGCAACCATGGAGAAGCTACTTAATTTAGTGTCCATAGCTGTAAAATGCAGAAAAGAGTAGCACCTGTCTTGCTGTGAGGATTAAGTGTGTTAATACATGTTAGCTATTGTCTCGGATTTAATACATATCTTCAATTCAAGCTGGCAAAATGATAAGAATTGTATTTTATTTCAAAAAAAGTTAGTCTCATTCATTCATTCATCCATCCACTTCATATTGTCTGATTTTATTTTGATCTTCTTTTGCTTATGAATGTGACCAAATCTTGAGTGAGCCAAATGCTCAAGGCTTCTGAATGTTTTAAGGTAAATCTAGACAATAACTAACACTAACCATCGTAAAATAGCAAGCAAAATAGGAGAGTGGGCATCGTTTCTGCAGTGGTAAAGGGATAATTTTAAAATCATTTTTAAAAATATATTATCCGGGGCACCAGGGTGGCTCAGTCAGTTAAGTGTCTGACTCTTGATTTCAGCTTAGGTTATGATCTCACAGTTCGTAGGATGAAGCCCCACATCAGGCTCTGTGCAGATGGCATGGCTGATGGCATGGAGCCTCCCTGGGATTCTGTCTCCTTCTCTCTGCCTCTTTCCTGCTTGCTCTCCCTCTCTCTCAAAATAAATAAAAATAAGCTTTATATATAAAGCTTTATATACGTGTATATATATACACATATATTATATATATACACACGTATATATATATACGTGTGTGTGTATATATATATATACACACACACGTATATATATATATGTATATGTGTATATATATGACATGTGTATATATATGTGTATATATATATATGTATATATATATATATGTATATATATATACACACGTATATATATGGAGAGAGAGAGAGAGAGAGAGCGCCTATCTAGCCTATCTGGGTGGCTCAGTTGGTTAAGCATCCAACTCTTGATTTTGGCTCAGGTCATGATCTCACAGTTTTGGGATCAAGCCCATCATTGGGCTCTGTGCTGGGTGTGGGTCTTGCTTAAGATTCCCTCTTCCTCTTTCTTTGCCCCTCCTCCCTGGCTCGTGCTCTCTCTCTCTCTCTTTCAATAAATAAAAACAAAAATACATTATCATTGTATCTTTCAAAAGAAAACTATAACATCAGAAGTAGACTCTGTTTTTTTCACTTGGATATATTCAGTACAAATGAAAATACTGTATGTGATCAAACTCTTTTAGTCAATGCCTATCTAGATGTATACTGTGACAAAGCATAATACTTTGTACAATGAAGTGTTCTAATAATAGTTATCACTGATCAAGGGTCTACTATGTGGCAGGCACTTTATATTTGCCATCTTATTAATCCTCACAATAACCCAATAGTATAGATATTATTCCCTGTTTATAGACACAGAGAGATTAAATCATACAGATACTAAGGATCATGTGCAAGCTCAAGTCTAGTGATGAAGTACCTGTTCTTTCTTATTTGTTGTGTGGCTCTTATCTTCACAGTTTAAGGTATTTCCCTCTAACCAGATATCATTATCTAGTCTTACATAATTATATCCTTACTTCCCCCTTGAAGAATGTCAGGTATAACATGTTTATTTTTTAACATGCAGCTCTAAAGCCTTATTTTATATTTTATATATTGCATTTTATAAACCATATAGGAACACAATATATTGCTTATTAAGGCTGTTTACAAATGCTGGGTCTCTTGTTCTGGGTATGGGGTAGAATTTTGGAATCATATGCTTGCTCAAAAGCAGTGAGGCCATAAGTGGAAATGATGATTTTAATACTAGCACATGAATCTCCATGCTCTTTTTTCCCTGCCTCACCAATTATGAAATCATGGGTAGGGACGGTCCCTCCACAGCTGGGTTTCTGAGTAACTATGATGCTGACTTTGCAACGGACATGCTGAGTGAGCAAAATACAAACTTCGTTATTGTAAGCCACTGAGATTTTAGAGTTGGTTGTTAACACAACATAACCTAGTTTGTATGACTGATAGAGCATCTTAAAATCTAATCAATATGGCATTTACCTTAAGATCCCAATTTAACATTATAAAGGTCAGCTTGAAGACAATAAAGAAAAGAAACTTTACTATTTATAGCATTTTATAACAATTTGCAAGGTGATAGCCCATAAAATTAGACTTCACCTTCCTTAAACTGTATTCTTTAGCCATATTCCCTTCTGTGCTACCAAGGCATGAACTAAATGGGTAAGGGTGGGAAGTTCTAGCTGACATAATACAGAAGTCATTCTCCTAAATGGACTCAGTGTACTAAATAACAGATTTGGTATTTATTTTTTGTTATAAGAGAATCCACGGTCGACAAAAGTATTTGCTAAGGTGCATTCTCTGTTCTGTCACAGTGAATATGAGAGATAATTCAAATGTGTGGAATGCATTTTCACTGGGCTCAATGATTTCATATTATGGTGTATGCCTTCTCACGTTCTGAATAACTAATTAAATTATTCTTATAACTATGAATTGCAATAAAATCATCTCACTGAGGTTAATTCTGTGACATTCTTTTATTATAAGAAGAATATTTTTAAAGCCCCCACAAACAATTTCAGTAGAAATGAAATACTGTTATACCTTGAGAAGGTTATGAATAGCTTTTGGTATTGACAGCACATTTCTCCAGATTCTATGTTCTGAAGTTGAGATTTTCATTATATTTTCATTGCACTGAAATAAATTAAAGCTGATCTTATTATAGAAAAAGAATTGCATTCTATTTTAAGAACGATTCTCCCAATTCCAGCTTATTGTAATATCAGAGGCCGATAGAAAAAGAGCAAAGTAAAGATTTATTGGACATAAAAATATGATTATTGAGACAAATAGCACTTTTAATAAGTTGACTATTTCAAGCTACTTAGGGATCCCACAATAGGAATATCCACTTACCAACTGTGAAGTTGCTTTGGAAAGTCTAATAACTAATTCTCTAAGTACTTTCACTTTTATTTATATATTCCCCACCTCGTTCTATAAAAATCTCAAGGTGATCTGAAGGAATGTGTACAGATCAATGGTATTTAAAAAAGAAATGAGGAACTCGGGTCCATGAAATACAAATGTCTGGAAATAAGAGATCAGGTAAGTCTGTAAGTTAGAACAATAATTTCCAATGTGCACAAACCCTATATAATAAAAATAAACCAATTCCTTGGGTCTATGGTTTATGGAGTGTCTTTGGAGAGACCAGGCTAAGTTATTGCAGAAAATAGGTACCTGAAAATAGGTATTGCAGGTCTAGGTACCTGATCCTAGACCTCTAAACTTTTTAGATTCTTTACCACACTAGTAAAAAAAAAAATTGGAAATGGACCCCTAGTACATCTATGTATCTATTCATGCATTCATGCATTATACGTGTCTAAATCTGTGCCAACATACTATATACATTAAAAATACATGAAAAAGATAACATAAAATAATCAAAGTTGTAACATATTGTTCCTATGTCCCCAGGGAATCATTTTCCCCATTCCACTCCCACCAGTTGTGACAGGAAAACACACTGATGCTTCCCTGCATTTCCTGCTGATAAAGAATCTCTTCCTTCACCCTCCCCAAGCATCACTTCCTGCCTTTGACTCTAAGGCTTCCACACATCTGGCAGAGAACCTTGTCTTCCACAAGTTGCCAGCCTCTAAACAAAAGAAATCCAAACCTCAAATGTCTCTACCTACTTCAGTATCTAGTTGTCTCCATTTCTCAAAGATTTTCCTGTGAAGAATCATTAACTTGTTCTACCACCAACACAAGATTAGTAGACACAACAACCAGACCTCACCCACTCTTGATTTTTCCCAGAACCTTTGGACCCAGAATTTTTCCAGTATTTTACTTCCACCATAGCAACCTCTCACAGCATTTCAAAACCTTATTTGACAAAATACAGAAGTCAAAGATTAAGGCAATAGCTTTTTGGCAGGTTAATCTCATATCAAATTAGGAAGGGAAATTGTTTTTCTTTTTACTACACTTTCTTAGATGGTTCATCTACATTATGTCTTTAACTTTCTGCTATAGAACTCATGTGTAAAAACCCCACAGTGTTCAATGTTATCCTTAGAATTCCATTGCATTGTCCCCTCCTGCTCAAGACCATCAAGGTCGCTGCTGCCCTCAGAAGTATCCTCTGAGATTGGACCAACTGTGTATCTGTCCAGGTAGGCCCTCAGGCCCAATGAATAATTTCACTATTAAAGCCCATATTAAGGCATTTGAATAGAAAGTTGTAAACATCTCTAGCATGACATTGGTACAACAGTGCAGTAAACACTAATCAAACTAATTCAGTGCTTAATTTCATTTGCCCCTGCTAAATGGCTCATGTGATGTGGCAACCTTAAAGGCAGCCTTCTCATAGACTCTGGAGTTTAAATTTACATGAGGCAGAGGTAATCACTCCCAAATGCAATTATCTCATTACCACCAAATCTATATGTGGAGAACTAAATTAGGACCAGCACACTTTTCACCTTTAATTTCTTACTATCCTTGTTTGCTTGTTCTTTTTAAACAGCTATTACTGACAAGGTAAAAAGAATATATTCAGTGCTGTCAAACCACATGGCCCTAATAAGCAAAACAAGGACAAATCATTTGTTTTTGTTTTCAGTTTTCCCAAATGCAATGTGGTACATTATAAAGACCAATTCTCTACTACCCCAGGGCATTAATTATCAAGATAGTGATTATCAAGCTCAAGGAAATTCCCATAAAAAGTCTCCGTGTAAATACAAACCATTTTGCTCTCCTACACTTGAATACACACACTCTTCTTAGGTTCACTGAGCTAGAATACAAGGTATCAACTTCACCATTTATTATGATGGAGTTGGCTGTGGTTGTTTTGTCTGCCTGAGAGTGCAACCAGATTTGAGTTGCAAAACTAGCCTTTGTCAGCCCTTTATAGATTGATTTTGTGTTGGCTGAATATTCATAGATTCAAAGCGCTATCCAGAATATGAAAGAGGACTGCCTTCCTCTGGGAACTTGTGATCAATTGAGCTAAAATATCAAAATGTCTTCTTTTATGTTGCCTTAATCTGAGATATTAAGCAGATGTTTATGAGGCTGGCATTGCTTTTGAGATGTATATCAATCTGTCCACAGAGTCAGGATTTACTTCTTAGAAGAAATGGTATCAATTTTTAGAGAAAATAGGGGAATGATGCTATAGTTAGAAGGATATGAAGTTAACAAAATTATTTTTAAAGAATGACATAAAAACTAAAACTATATATTTACATTATATCTTAAGCCAAGGGCATTTTAATAATAAAAAAACTAAAGATAATTGTATATGCTAAAGATAAAAGATGTAATATTGATACTACCTAACATCGTCTGAATTGATAGAAAATCCTTAATATCTTGCTGCCCAACCAAAAGTCAACCCCAGGTGCCCTCTTGAAAGGGTCCTTAAGTCAACACCGAGGAATTTTCTCCAGTCTCCACCTGCCACAGAATGTTCCAGCTACTCTTGTCCTAGTTTGGTAAATGGAAAATCTGTGTATTCCCCACCCAGGGAACCACCCAGGTTCCACCCTCCAGATCAGCACTTCAGTTATACCAGCTTGGTGGGCTTTGCCCTGGACTGGTTTCCTGATCTCCTGTCTCCTCACTTTGCAGATTTTATGGAATATGGGAGATATGTCCCCTCCTTATTCCCACTCGTGCATTGTCTAAGCTCCTTCCCACTTGGAAAGAGACCTCAGGCATAAAGGAAAAAGCCTTGAATAACCGAGGACCCAGCTACACACCCAGGGCATTAGGACTAACTTTGAGATCTTTAATGTCAAGGATAATCCCAGAGACTAGACTGATGGGGAAGAGCAGCGCCACCACAGAGAAAAAGCCATACAATTCTTTCTCTGGAAGCCACAGAAGTGGCTCTTAATAGGGTATGTCTTTGGCCCTGACTTCTGACTATGAACCAGAGTTCAATCTGTCATGGATGCAAAGGCAAACTTGACCCTTGCTTGGGACCATCCTTCAGCCTACCTGGTTTGGTCATGGGTGCGAGTCAATGACCAAGGAACTGCGTTCTCTAGAGGCCTTCTTGTCCGAGCATTATTTAGCTCAAGCCTCGCCCATAACTAACTTCTAATTTTTCTTGTGCATCTCATTTCAACCACACCCTCACAACCTATAGTTCTGGCTCAGCCATCTGATATTCCAATGCTTTACCATCCAGACTAAAAGCAATGTTTCCAGGAATAACTCACTGAAGATATTTCCCAGCACTTTTACAAGACAACCAAGCATTATTATGATTCATGTTGTGATTTCCATATAACTTGAAAAAATCAAAATAATTGATAATTTTAATAAGTCCCTTCCTAAAATAAAAAATTCCTCTTTCTTTGAGTATACACAGGATGCCATTAACAACGACTTTTGGAGACATCTACTATCAGAGAGGCTTTTCTTTCAAATACTCACTATATTCTCAAAACCAAGTACCTTAAATCGAAATCTGTCTAAATTAAAAAAAAAGTTACCAAGAATGAAAAACAATGCTTGTATTGTAAATATTTAATCAATGAAGCCATTGATAACCCAAGCAGGACTACATTAAGCTGCTTCATGACTCCTTGTTTAAATATGACATCCTCAAGAATGCTTCCACCCATTCAAAATTTAAAGTAGAATCTAACGACAAATCTTCAAACATGGATAAGGTAACACCTACTACTATCCTAAACTAGATGTCAATATCTAAACATCCTTGCAATACCCAGATATATTCATCCATTGAAAAGAATGGAAGATTGACTCATAGACTCAACCCAGCAGCGGGCTTCTCTCACACAGTTGGGAAAATGGAGCTTGCTGCGATGTCAAATCTGCCACCCATCAGCTCTAACAGAATAAGGTGAATTAGTTCAGAGAGGGAATGAGGTGACAAGTAATGTGAAATACCAGAGGTAGGCGGGGGAACATATCCTGCAAATCCATACCACGTTTAGTGCCAAAATAGCATTATAGAGAATGCAAGACTGTAAAAAATGATGTCCTTTCTCTAAGCTCATGTTGTAATTGTGCCAAGAACAAGGAATTATATTCCTAGATAAAAAGGAACTTTTATAAGTTATCTCGAAGTACAACATTTCAACCATGCAGTCAAAAAACATTCTTTAAGGATTCTGAAATTGCAGTATGATATGTGACTAAAACAGTATCCTTTTTATTTCCATTCATACAATGGACAGACATTTTATAGGAGAAAACTCTATTACCATGCCATCTTACCCTAGCCAAATGAATTCTGTTCCCAGGGCTCCCTTTCTCTGAATGCCTCATTGTCTATAAAGTGCTTCTTCTGCCCAAAAAGCTTTGCTCATTGCTAACCAACTGCAAAAAGTTATGATTCCTGCAAGAAAGAAATCAAGACTCCAAAACAGCAATCAATGAAAGGCAGTTAAGTCTCCAGAGATAAGAAAGGACAAATATTCAACAAACATATAGAAAAATTTTCATCCGTACTAATTATCAAAGAAATGTACATTAAAACAATCATAAAGTACTATTCAGTAATATATTAAGTTAGAATAAGTAATGAAAATTCTCGATGCAATTGATGGCTATAACATAATAACACAGAAATAAATTGCTAATAATGATGTATTAACTAGATTCTATTCTTTTGGAATGTAATACAGTAATATATATATATCCAGAAACATAAAAGTGATCTTGCTCTTTAACCCAGGAATTATAGAACGTATCCTAAAAAACTCTCAAGTATAAATATAATATGTGCATGAAGATGCTTAGTAAATAAATGCCTATAATATGAAAAATAAAGACACTAAAAATATGGGAACATTTAAGTAAATGCTGATGTTTTGGTTCAATAGCATATCATGCAGTCATTAAAAATTACAAATATGAACACTATAAGAACAATATGAAGGGTGCCTGTATGGCTCAGTTGGTTAAGCGCCAACTCTTGATTTTGGCTCAGGTCATGATCTCATGGTTCGTGAGACTGAGCCCAATGTTGGCCTCTGTGCTAATAGTGTGGAGCCTGCTTGGGATTCTCTCTCTTTCTCCCTCTTCCCCTTCTCTGTCTCTCTCTTAAAATAAATAAACAAACTTAAAAACATGAAAATCTTACTCTACAGTATTGGGTGAAAATAAATATTAAGTTATATGCTCATTATGATTATAATTGATGAAACATACATGTTGATAGGAACAAAAAAAAAGAAATATTTTTTAATGTAGTATATGTTAGGATAATAGGATTAGGGAGGATTTACTTAATGACTTTAAGTATTAATACTGCCATAATACTATTTTTGTAACTTAAAATAAGGTTTTTAGAGATACCAAAGATTTTTTTTCTCCTCTCTAGATATTTGAGTTACTGTCTTAAAGCCCACGGCTGTATTTTATTCATCTCTGTGCCATTCTGAGCCATGGCTCAGCTCCCTATAGCATGATTACATGCCCTCAGTTTTAGACAATAATATAGATTTCTTACCCCTCTTCAATCTCGTCATGTCTAAGAAGTAGCAAAGTAATGCATTCTCTCTTAGGAATGGCAGAGAGCAGTGGAATTTCATAAACTGCATTGCCAGTTCTTTAAAAATCTAATATTAGCAATATTTCAACTTGTTTTGAGTCCTTAAATGAAATTTTCTTTGGGTAAGATTCCTTACCCGGTCAATTTCCTTTGCAAAATGAAGTTTCTTCACAATATCGACACAAATCCTTTATGTGGCCTGATCAATCTAGAATGCTATAGCAAAGTTAATGGTAATTATTTTTGTACACTATTGATTCACACAAGGTGCTTTGAGAGAAGGGCAGTCTTTGAATATAACAGAGTTTATGGAAAACACTACCTTATTTAAATGTTCTCCTCATGACATAATAGGGAAAGAATCTCTGCATTTTCCAGAAAAGACATTCACAGATATTCTGTGTTAATCCAACATTAACTATTTTCTCACAAAATTTAATTTCTTATTCCATGATGAGAATAACTATATATTTAAGTCTACAATTTTTAGTTTTCTTCACAACTAAATAGCTTTTTTCCCTAAATTAGAAAAATAACATATAAGAATTATAATATCTGATTGATAATGACAAACCTTCTTCTTAAACTTTATTTTTGCTTTTCTCACTGGTTAGATATGAAAGTGATTTTAAAAGGTGATAACATCTGATAATGCTAGGTAATACCACATATTAAAATTCTCTACTGGTTTCCATTTTATGTTTTATGTTTTTAAGGCTTCTTTTAAATTGACTTTTTCAAGGACTTCCTATCTATAACTTACTTTGGCTCAGAGCACCCCTATGCAATGGTAACTATGTACCGCATGGATGTATACCTCAGGTAGTGAAACAGAGTCTTAAGAGTAGTAAAAGTTCAGACTCAGATTTTGCTTAATTTCCTTAGGCTCCTATTAGCATTTAGAGAATTCTGTTTCACGTCTTTTAAATTAAATTGTTTTAATTCTTTTGGTAGCTTGAGATTATGGGTGAACAATATCTCAGGGAGATAAAGTTACTTTTTGTGTAATGGGTTGTTTATAGGTAATGTTTTGTTACCAAATAGCTTTAGGTAAAGGGGGGTGGGGATGAAAGGAGTGGGCTGCAGGTTGTCATTGTCATTTCTGACCATCATATGTAGAGTAGAAAAGGCATTCTCTGCTAGACAAATGGTCCAAGGGGATGTGAGATGACAGAAGGCAGGATGTATCTCCCGGAGTTATAAAGTATGGCCAACTGTAGACAAGCCTGGTAGTGATGGGATCCCCATAAGACTAGGAAGATGGTTTGAACCAAATCATGGCAAAGCAGTAACGTTAGGGCTTGGTCCTGAAAAGGAAGGACACTGACGCCACGCAGTTCTTGGTCATCACTACTCTGATTCTCCCTGGCACCATGATAATCATCAAGATTATTTTCACACAGAAAACGTTCCTCAGCAAGACAAGCCATCAACATCCAAAGTCAGCTTGCCAAACAGGCTCTAGCATCCTTCCTGCACACTGAACTTCATTATTCTGGCTCTTACTGAGATCCTCCCTCTGTACTCCCATTGCACTTTGACCTTTCAACCGTAACTCTGGGTTCTTAACAATATTTGCCTTGCATTCCCCCCCCTTTTTCATTTATGATGTGGTTCGTCACCAATACTGTGAATTGCAAGGGAAAAAGTATTAAGTATTTTACATTTTTTATAACACCCCCCTCCAGGAATGCACAGTGATGGCTATACAGTGGATGCATGACAAATTTTACTTTTTAATAATTTATTTTCCTTCTAACCGTAGCAGTTGAAAATTTCTCTTATTTATCTTCAAACACACACACACACACACACACGCATCACACTCGTTACATGTGCAACTAGAAATTTACTCAATTATTCAGTGAAGTACTGAGACATAGTCAAGTACAAAACTGTCAACAGGGCTGGCTCCACAATTGGTACTTGGTAAGAATTGATGCATATTAAATAGATGAACAAAAGGAAATACACTTGAAGCCTCTTTTTTGGAAAACTAAGTTACATGTTACTAAGAGAAACTGATTTAGAATGATAATTAAATAGGTACAATTTTTAAATAGGCAATACTTTACAAATGTGACAAACTAGGTAACTAAGAAACTGATTTAGGGGTAAATTTTCTTACCTTAGAATGCACAAATTAATGTTAAAAAGTCCTTTAATGAAACATGTACAATTTCCTATAACTTTATTTGGTAGTAGAAGGGAAAAATCTTCTAGCTGTCAATATACTCATCTTTACAGTTGGTTATATGCTGAGGGACACCTATCTCACAGAGGTTTTATCAATTCAAGGTGTTTTCTCTACCCTGCAGCTTCCAGCAGTCCCCTACTCATTGTATTTTCTCTCAGTGTCTCTCTAGTCAAGGTCAACAAGGAATGATAGACACCATACTCTGCCTACAGTATCCTTACTTTAATCACTACCTACTCTTCTGAGGATGAGAGCTAAGCTCTGAAACAGTCTCTAACAAAACCTGTCTGGGTCTGTCTCCATCTTCTTCTTCAGCTTCTGTTCCCCTCGCCCCTCTCCAACAGAGGGGTTGGTTGAACAGAGGGTTCAACAGAGAATTTCTTTCAGTTCCTCAAGCCTTACTGCTTACCTCTCTCCAGTCCTTTAAATATGTTGTTCCTCCTGTCCAAAACACTCTTCCTCCCCTTTCTTCCTCTGCCTGGATAATCCCTGTTCTTCTTCAGCTATCCTTTCAAGAATTCTTCCCTGGTCCTGTGCCTCTCGCTCACAGCCAGAGTTAGCTGTCCTTCTCTTCGGCCTTCATTGTCTCTGGACTTTGACCACTGCACTTAATGCACTGTTGTAATACAACTGCTAGCTTTTTGCTTTGTTTTGTTTTGCTTGTCTTAATCCCTCCACGAGGTCATGAATTCCTTGAGGACAAGTACCATCGTGTTTGTTGCTATTACTTCTGGTACCAGTTGCAAATTTTGATTATTAGAATTGTCCACAGATACGGCCTTTGAAGTAAGTAAGCTCCTATCATTGCAAAGATGGATGTTACACGTGGAAAACACGATGTGTATTTGCTAATAAAGTTAGGGAAAAAAGAAACATTTATTTTCAAAGAGGCACAACTTAGTCTTTGAAGAAATGCTTTATGAAGTTGGCTCAGCCAACTTTAATTTTTATCCAGCATAAAGCCAACTATAAAAAGTTCATATCTACTAAAAATTGCTCAAGTGCTTCAAATAAAACCTAGAAATACTTAGTAATTGCAGTAACCCCCGAGGGCTCAAAGCCTATACAGAGAACACTACATTTATGCGATGAACGCACTAGATTTTATGTCTACAAACATATTTCTCCTTTGAATTTGGAGAGGATATTATAAATTCTTTGTACCTAACATTTGTAAAGATAAGAACAATAGAAGAAAAACTGCCATATCCCACCTTGACATGTCTACAATAGAACTACCCTTCAGTCTGAATTGATTGGATAGCAAGACAGCAGAGAGTTTCAGTAACTAAAATAGAACATTTTTTTTTCAAAGCTCCTTGTCTTCCTCTGTTCCGCTGGAAAAAAAAAAATGTGTGTAATAATTATTGGAATCTCTGACAGTGTATCTTTTCCTGGATTTTTTTTTCAAAGCTGCCTTAGGGAAATACTCTCAAGTCTCTAGACTTAGTTTAATAAATGACTTTTCCCTAGGTCCCAGTTGCTCTCACATGAATGAAATCCCTTGAAACTAAAAATGATATCAGGGAAAAAGTGTTGTTCAGTGTCTAAAATTTTATTTTGGAAACCATTACATTAAAGAACCAGAAATACAAGGGACCCGAACCTTTAGTTTAGTTTTAGGTGGGACAAAGCCAGCTTTGGGAGGATTTGGGTTTGTCTTTCCCCATACATTTTAGGTTTAGATACAGTCAGTGAAAGTCAGGGCAATGAGCTAGAATGGCTCAGAGCCAGCGACCTAGATTTAGATCCTTAAGCCCACCAATTAATGGCTCTTGGGCCGTGGACAAGTCACAGCCTCTGTGTGTTTCAGTGTCCTCCTATACAAAATGTGGGTCATAATGGCAATCACCTCCTTCGTGTACCTTTGAGAAATAAAAATCAAGCAAAACACCTAGCATCATATTTGGCCCAGTGATCAATGGACCAAATGTGGCCCACAAACATCTTTTATTTGATCTTTTCAGATTTATAAGAAATTGATTTAGTTGCCAATTTGAAAATTGGGAAGGTTACCATAAAAAGTGAGACTTCTGGCTTCTTGAAAAAGCAAGAGGGTAGGTAGCGGATACAGTTAGCTGGTGTCCACCCACATCCCCACTGTACCTCCCTCCATAGGGACCTTATGAACCCAAAACGCCCTACCTCAAATAATTGCCTTTCCTAGCTACCATCACCAGCTTCCTAGGCCCATAGAAGTGTGAATCTGGGGCGTGCTCTAAAAAGTCCCTTGGGAGGCTCTCAAAGGTGATTCGGCCTCAGTTGCCCACACTCATGAATGAATCTCTCTTAAAAAAAAAATAGACTCTATTAGAGAACAATTTAAGGTTCAGAGCAAAATTGAGCAGAAGGCACATACAGTTCCCTCAACCCCATGCCCCCACATATGCATAGTCCCCCAATTATTGACACTCCCCACCACAGTGGTACATTTGTTATCATTGGTGACTCTACACTGACACGTTATCACCACCCAAAGTCCACAGTTTACATTAGGGTTCACTCTCAATGTTGTACACTCTATGTATGGGTTTGGACAAATTTATAACAACATCTATCTACCATCATAGTATCTTACAGAGAAGTTTCACTGCCCTAAAAATCTTGTGTTAATACACCATTCACTTTCATCTATGGCTTTCATCCCTTTGGTCTCACTTCCCCTTTCCTTCAGCATGCTTCCTGGGACCCACTCCCAAATAAATTGCCTATATACCCAAATTCTAATCTCAGAATTGGCTTTTGGACAGATCATTGGCTCCTCCCCTGGGGTCAGCAATGTCTGGAGCTAAATATATGCATCTCTCCAACTCCCCATGGAACCTACCACTCAAATCACATCTGCACAAGCACTTTCCCTTGATTCACTGTGTCCATTCAAATGACATGTGGGACTTCTGAATTTACAATCCAAGAGCAACCCTCTTAATTTTATGAAGGAAGCCACTGAGCACAAATAGAAGCAATGACATGGCCAATTAGATAGAACTTTAACCTGGGCCAGAGCCCAAACCTTAAGGCTCCTACTCTTGGACTCTAAGATGCCTGATTTCCCCTGAGGTAGATGCCGCCTATCGCAAGATTTCCTTAGGCTGATGCCCCCACCTATTTTCTTATCTTCATCCATTCCAGTGTCCTCCTCTTCACTTGGATTTCAAGTGGATCAAGCTTGGGAGACAGTATTAACTAGCTAAGTAAGACACAAGCAAGAAGGAGTTGTCTATTTAGCACACACAGACATGTTTCCACCACTTACATTCCCAGAGGAGTTGCTGCTGATTAGAAGCAGAAGAAAAGAGAAGGGTCAGCTGGCCAGCCCCTGAGGTAGGCAGTGAGAGAGCAAATGAAGTTCTCAAAACCCAGAGGAGAAGAGTGGAAAGAAAACATATAGAAATTCTTTGCAATGAGATTAGAAAACAAAACTATTCCTTTCCTATCTCAAAAATCTATCTTTACCTATATTTTCTTATTTAATTCTCACAACTTTGAGATTGGCTGCTATTACCCCCAATTTTCAGATAAAAAAAACTGAAGGTAGAGAGGCTTAGTTCTGCAGCTACATTCACACAACTGTGAGGTGTCATACCTGAAATCCAAACCAAGCTGTTCAACTTCACAGCCCATGCCCAAATCTCTCTGCTACTCTTTGAAAAGACACTTCGTAATAAGTACTAACATTACGAACCTCACATTTGAAGCATCATTTAATTAATATCTTATTTCCAGAAAGTCAGGAGGGACAGTAATGTATAAAGAAGACTAATTAATAGAGCGGATATTGGCTCCATGGTACCTTGAACCTTTGGCCACTATCACAGCTTTATTGGTGACATGCCATGGTCATTACTGAATTTTGAGTAGGGTCAGATCCGAGACAAGCCAAATTTTACTTTGTAATGAACAGTATATGAAAAGGTATTAAGTCAGTCTAGTGTTAAAGATGTCAGATTTTGCTTACAAAGTCTATTCACTTTCCAAAAGGACAAGTGTCTGTAGATACCTACACTACTTTAGGAAAGAATTCACAGATTCTTTTAAATGCCTGTGCACTGTAAATATCTAGCTTCAAGTGATTGAAGTACTTTATAATATAGCAGATTTATAACCATATGGTTGAGTCACGACTCCATGAAAAAGATACTCTGCCTGTCCACCTACCTTCTTTATCAGTTAACTGGTCTCAGAGTCAACCCCTGAGATATCCAGTATCTGGGAAAAGGAACAAATGATGACAATATCAAGATAAGGAGAAAAGCTAACCAAGTCACGTAAGAATACTCTAGTATCCTTCTCCCATTCACCCAGTAAAAGTCTTAGTATAAGAAAATCATCCACATCATCCAAAAGCATGTATCTAAGCTGCACTTAGACACAGTCCCTTCTACCCTCCTTCTAGAAGCTCACAATCTTACACACTCACAAGCAGGAAATACCCAGTAAATTCCAAAGACATGGGAGTCAACTGGGAGGGCTTTTCTGTGTGTTATTGGGTAGGGAAGGAGGAATGTAAGAGGCAACTTCTGAAATTAAGACAAATAGCTGTGGGAAGTAAATACCCAAAAGTGAATTTCTGGACTTCAAAGCTTCTATATCAATTCAGTTCATGAAACATCCATCAAGAGCTTCTTATATGCTGGGCTCCGTGCTGTGCCCTTGAGACACCCCTCCCCACAAATGACATATATCTAGTGAACTTGATCTTAGACTTCCTTAACTGAGACAACTGACAAATTGTTATGTTCATAGCTAGCAGCCCAGGAACACTTTCTTGTTTTTCCTTTCCGGTAGCAAAGCATGTCTTACTTCAAAATCTCTCCACTACAAGTAATAGAGCCTTTGATTGAAGACACAATCCCAGAATGTGAAATTTCACTAAGTCTGACATCACAGAGTCAATCATTTAAAAGTAAATTTGTCTAACAAGGAGGTCTTCCCTGACAGTTCATATTTTGCCTTTGAAAAAAATGGCACAATAAAATAATTTAGAATCATTTCCTTGAAAAATTCTCTTCATATATACCGATATGCAAGAGCTAGCCTTGAGGTATTTGTTTAAAACAGATTTATGTTACTATGTGACATAATTGTACAAAAATTATCACATGAAGCGTGTTCATAAACTTCCTTTCCTTGATAGTGTCTAATACCTTCTCCTTCCTAAATTAGAAGGATTACATCTTGTGGAGAGACATCAATTCTGCTACGTGATAAAGTGCTAAAAAAGAAAATGCAGAGATTGAGGAGTAAAAGGTGTGTAACTGGATCAGGGAGGAGAACAGTGTAAGATGTGAGAACAGGAGGAGAAAGGGGATTTTATGAATGCAACTGTGGGCTGTGTATTTTTCACCCAAACAATTCAAAAAGGGGCGCCTGGGTGGCTCAGTTGGTTAAGTGTCTGACTTTGGCTCAGGTCACGATCTCGCAGTTTGTGAATTCGAGTCTCGCGTCGGGCTCTGTGCTGACAGCTCAGAGCCTGAAGCCTGTTTCAGATTCTGTGTCTCCTCCTCTCTCTGCCCCTCCCATGCTCATGCTCTGTCTCTCAATAATAAATAAACATTAAGAAATTAAAAAAAAAAAACAATTCAAAGGGTCTAGATAATTCTGAATTCTTTTGGCTATTAATTGGTCATGGGTTTGGCTATTCAACAGTGCCCCTGGGAGGCTGAACCAGGTGCATCCAAACATGATGAGGGTGGAGAGAAATGCAAATGCTGCCGGACCTCCAGACAGAGCCTCTCAGCTGCTGGGTGACTCAAAGAATACCTCCCCACATCCAAAGGAAAAAGCCCTGGAGAAGGATTTCAAACTAGCATAATGGATGGAAATTGTTCAGAGAAACAGAGCAAAATGAAGAAGAGAAAAGAATTGCTTAAGATCAGGTGGTAGGAAAGGGCACAAGGTTGAGGAGAGAATGACCTGGACAGAGGCTCTAGTGCAGAAGAGGTTCATAACAAATAGATAAGCAGTCCATATTGCTGCGAATGACAGGCAAAGTGAGGACCCACATTAGCCACGTGTGCCTGAAGCTTCAAGACTGAACTGAAGGGGCACTTGCTTTGTGGCTGCCAAGTGCTTTTCTTTCATATCCCGGCAGGCGGGCACTGGCCTGCACCCTGCGGGGGGCATCCTGGCATCAGTCAGTGCAAGCCAGTTCACCACACTTGGGTCAATCAAGAGATCCACTGACAGTCCTCTTTGCCCTTCTCCATCAGCAATCACCACGGACTTGTCAAAACCAAGGGGAACAGGTCACATCCTGTACAGACAATAGAGAAAATCAAATTCCCCTAAAAAGCCTGATGTAAAAGCAATTCTGAAAGCAATGGCGGAGGGAAAAACAATTTTTTTCTTCCTGTAGACCTGAGCAAAGGACTTTAGGATTTTTCTTCACGCTGCCTACCTGGCAAAGTTAACAAAGGTCAGAAAGTTAAATTTTCTAAAAATATGTAGGTGTACAATATATTTTATGTTCTTTTAGAATAGAAATAAGACAGTGTGAGAGAATATGTCTAATACCCTCAATTCCAGATTTATATAGAAATACCCAATAAAGGGGTACATGGGTGGCTCAGTAGCTTAAGCATCTGACTCTTGATCTCGGCCCAGGTCACGATCTCATCGTTTATGTGATCAAGCCCCACGTTGGGCTCTGACCCGATAGCGCAGAGCCTACTCGGGATTCTCTCTCTCCCTCTCTCTGCCCCTCCCCCGCTCACACTCACACACACACACGCTCTCTCTCTCTCTCAAAATAAATAAATAAACATCAAAAAATAGCCAATAAAATATGAGAACATGGGAAAATCTATATTCGTTCACTCATCTGTTAAATATTTACTGAAGTTTTACTATGTACCAATCACAGCTCTATATACCAGGTAAACAGCTGAAAATAAGGCATGGCCCCTCCCTCCTTTTTCTTCCTGAAATCCTGAAGAGGTACCACACACGTGCCACAAAGTGCCATCACCTTCTGCTACATGAACTGCAAAAAGAGTCCATTTAAGGAAAATATAAAGGCCTATTCCAAATTCTCCTCTGTGAAAGAGTTGTTGGTAAGACTCACCCACTCTTCCTAAATCAAGGGTGAAGGTGAACACATGTAGAAAACCTGGTTGGCACTTACCCGGTGAACTTAGTTAACATTCTGTTAGTGCACGGAGGCCCAACAGAATGGTTAAGCAACTGGTAAAAAAGAATCGTCAGTGTTACAATTCTATTTTTTAATACTTTAATATATATTTATTGAGCATCTGTTAGGAACAGATCATGTGTATACTGTTAAGGAGCACTTGGAAAAGTGAAATGCATGTGTCTGTTCTCTTATGGCCAACATTCTACCTAGTGAGATAGAGAAGTCATCCTTATGAAACAGAATACTAGGGGCACCTGGGTGGCTCAGTCAGTTAAGTGTCCAACTGTGGCTCAGGTCATGATCTACGGTTTGTTGGGTTCAAGCCCATGTCAGGCTCTGGGCTGACAGCTCAGAGCCTGGAGTCTGCTTCACATTCTGTGTTCTCCTTCTCTCTCTGCTTCTCCCCTGCTCTTGTGCCCTCTCTCTCTCTGTCTCTCTCTCTCTCCCTCAAGAACAAATAAACATTGAAAAATAAATAAATAAAATAGAATAGAATACTAACCACACAGGAATACAGCAGCAGCTGCCAAGTACCAATTCGGTTGTAAACTCAATAAGGGAAATAGGTATCTTGGGTGTAACTTTCAGTATAACCTATTGAAAATGGAACTGATTATCTCTCCTTTAACCATGCTCCTCCTCTTGTGTTTACTATTTTAGTTAATGGCGGCACCTTTCACCCAAGCCAGCTCTTCAAAAGCGCTGCTTTTCCCATTTGTTCCCCATCCAATAGGTCACCAACATTGATAGTTTCTAAGCAAAACTATCCCTTAAATCCAGCCCCTGCTATTCATTCACTCTGTCATTGACTAAATTCAAGTCTTCATTATCATTCATAATATCAACAGAACAATATGACCTCCCATCTTCTTTCTATCCCCATCTAAGGTCATCCTCCATATTGTCACCAAGTAATATTCTACACTTCTTTTCCTTGTTGTCCATCAAGTCCAAACTCTTTGGCAAGGCATGGGAGGCTGTGTACAACCTCCTGTAACTTAATGCCCAGGCAGTTGATAATCATCTTGGATCCTCCACCATTACTCAGACTCACAATGCTTACCCATGTCTTCATGTCTTTGAATATTCAGACACAAGGTGTGAACTAGCCATCCTCAACTTCCCCACACAGCAAACTCCTATTTATCCTTTGAAACTCTATTCATGTAGAGGTAGTTATTTCTTCTGTGCTCCTACCCAAATGCTTCATTTTTCACTGGGTATAGTATTCATCATGCTTAATCATAATTATCTGTTCTTACAGCCATCTTCTTCACCAAATAGTGGGCTTTGAAGAGACAGAAAGACAATGTCTTACTTATCTTTGTATTCCGAGGGCATAGCACAGTGCCTGGTACATAGTGAGTACTCAATGAAAGAATGAATGGATGATGGATAGAAAAGAAAAAAAATACATCCTATTAGAGCAGTCAAGAAAGACCTCAGGGACAATACTGGATTTGAGCTTCAGAAATGAGATAAGAGTTGGATGAGAAGAAGAAATGAGGCAGAGAGTTTCCATGTGGGGATAACTATGTGATCAAGAGCTGACACTTTAAGGAAAACTGATTTAAAAAAAAAAGAAAGGCGGAAGATCTGTTTGGCTGGAGCAAATGACCATCAATAAAATCTGAAGACCTTGTCACAGCTGATCAGGTACCAATTACTCATGTGTGACTACTTCTCTAACTCCCTGATTTCCCAATACATGACTCCACTTTATCCACTCCGCCTTAGTTCTGTCTCTCTCAAACACCAAGCTCTTTTCTGCCTTGAAGGCTTTTCCATTGCTGATCGCTTTGTGTGCAAGATCCTGGAAGGGCAGTCAGTTAATGTTAAGGTAAAATACAATCTGTTGAAAGAGGTCTTTCTTTGTGCCACTCTCGATGGGCTTTAGGCTCATCCTCTTTATCAGAACACCTGCTTTATTACTTCATACTGGTCACCACTCTTAGAAATTTTTATTTATTTATTTATTTATTTATTTATTTACTTGATTTTTGTTGAAATTAATTCAGTTACTTCCACTACTATAACCATCATCAAGTTTTGCAGATTCTAGACTAATGGTACCATTCATTGTGGGTTTTTAAAATTTATTTACTTATGATTCTAATATTCTTATAAAAGCACAAAGTGGGGGCACCTGACTATGTCAGTCGGTGGACCATGCAACTCTTGATCTCAGGGTTGTGGGTTCAAGCCCCACATTGGATGCAGAGATTACTCCAAAAAATAAAATTTTTATTAAAAGAAAAGCACAGAGCATACTCATTTAAGGCCTTTCCATGTTTTTATAACACCAGAAAAAGTCAGAACAACAACTTAATCCAACTTGTATTTATGCCCCTGAACCAAAATAAATGGAATTTAACATAGACCTAGTTGGTTAAATTTAGTAAAAACAAATATTTATACTCACAATGGTTTAGATTCCTTCTATCACATAATTCTGTCTAATTTTTAGATTTTGGGCTTGTGGAAATGCACCTACATCCACACTCAGGATATAGAGGCAAAGACTTCTGTCAGGCCGATATATGATGGACTATTTGGAAGATGGACTCAGTTAATTTAGGCCATCCATTTCACTTTGGGGCAAAATATGTAAAATGATGAGCTTAGATCGATAACTTTTAATGTTCTTCAGCCCCAAATTTCTAAGATTCGATCCTTTGCCAATGCATTTGACTACAAAAACATTATCTATTATAATGAGAAAAAATATTTCAATGCTTCTAGAACTATGCTTGGTACTCATACTACTCTATCACTGTTTTGTAAAAGTAACTTTCTTCTTTATTAATAAAAGTATATGGATAATTTTCAGATCCACTATGGCAATGTAATTTCTTTACAATTAATCCCTCCACATTGATAATGCCTATGAACTCTGGAAAAGCAGTAACAGCAACAACCCAACCTGAGAACTCTGAAAAGTAAACAAGAGAAGAAAGACTAGGAAGAGCAGTCAAAACTTGGAGAACCAATTAGCATGGAGATTAGCTTCCCAGGTATATTTTTCTTTTGCAACTTTGCCCTGAGGGTGGACCCCAGTCACAGAGCAGCCCCACAGTGTAGGAGGCTAAAACTCTAATAGAAACTTTGCCACCTTTCTAGTTAGAGATACAAGGAAAGGAGCCCCTGTGGTGAAAGAGTGGGGAAGGAATCCCAGAGAGTAAAAAAAGACAGAGAAGGAAACCCCTAATCCTGTGTAAGATCACACAGGTTCAGACCGAAAGCAACATAGTGAAGGCTTAGAGAACTGAATTGAGATTTGAACCACTGCTAACAGAAAACAAGATAGAAGAAATCAAGTTGATTGCCTACTGAAACCAAAACAGCCTTCAGAGGACTGTAACAGAACCCACAGTCTCTACAAGTTAATATTCACAATGTATATGGTACAATTAATAATTACTTGATGTACAAAGAAGGAGGAATATGTAACCCAGTCTGAAGAGAAAAGGCAATCAACAGAAGCCAATCTCATATACTATATCAAAGACACTAAAAGAGGTACTATAATTCTGCTACATGAAGAAAAGAAAAATACACTTGAAATCAATGAAAACATAAAAATCTCGCAGAAAAATAAAAACTATGAAAATAATCAACTGGATTTTTTTTATTTAAAAATATAATATCTGAATTTTTTTTTTAAATTGCTGATAGGCTTAACAGCAGAGGAAAAAGGAAGACAACTTGAAAATAGATCAATGGAAATTATCTAGTGTGAAGAACAGAGAGAAAGTGAAATGGAAAAAAAGGCATGAACAAAGTCTAGAGACATTTGAGTCAATATAAAAGATCTAAGATATTTTTAATTGGAAAAATAGAGGGGAGTGATATTCAGACAGAAAAAATGGCTGAAGACATCTCAAATTAAGTAAAAGATATAGACTTACACAGAGATTCATGAAATTCATTGGACAAACAGAATAAATTAAAAGGATACTATGCTTAAATGCATCATAATCAAGCTGCTGAAAACTAAAAATAAAGAAAAAGTCTTGAAATGTTCTAGAGAAAAATGACACATTGAATAAATGTTTCAATATTTATGGGATAAATATTTCAATATTTATGGAATATTCCCATAAGAATTCCCATCAGAAACTATGGAGGTCAGAAGACAGTAGAACAACATCTTTAAATGCTGAAATAGAAAAGCTGTCAGGCCTTGTAGCAACGTGGATGGAACTGGAGAGTGTGATGCTAAGTGAAATAAGCCATACAGAGAAAGACAGATACCATATGTTTTCACTCTTATGTGGATCCTGAGAAACTTAACAGAAACCCATGAAGGAGGGGAAGGAAAAAAAAAAAAAAAAAGAGGTTAGAGTGGGAGAGAGCCAAAGCATAAGAGACTGTTAAAAACTGAGAACAAACTGAGGGTTGATGGGGGGTGGGAGGGAGGGGAGGGTGGGTGATGGGTATTGAGGAGGGCACCTTTTGGGATGAGCACTGGGTGTTGTATGGAAACCAATTTGACAATAAATTTCATATATTGAAAAAAAAAATAAAGTAAGGCTTAATAATAGACAAATAGTCCTGGGATGTAGTATGGAAGGTAATAAATATAGTTAACAATTAAAAAAAAAAAAAAAAGAAAAGCTGTCAGGCCAAAATTCTATATACAACAAGTGTATCACTCAGGAATAAAGGCAAAAGAAAAAAAAAAAAAAACTTTCTAGAAAAGCCTAAGGAATCTTAAAAAAAATCTTTTACAACTAATAAGTTCAGCAAAGTTGTAGGATGTATCAATATACAACAACTTTTTTTCTAATTTTTTTTAATGTTTATTAATTTTTGAGACACAGCCCACGTGTGGGAGGGGCAGAGAGAGAGAAGGAGATACAGAATCCAGAACAGGCTCCAGACGCTGACCTGTCAGCACACAGCCTAATGCAGGGCTTGAACTTGGGAACAGTGAGATCATGACCTAGGACGAAGTCGGACGCTCAACTGACTGAGCCACCTACACGTCCCCAATTTTTTTTTCCATACACTAAAAAGAATAATCCAAAACTAAAATTAAGAAAACAATTCCATTTACAACAGATTCAAAAGAATAAAATATTTAGGACCAATTTAACAAAAGAAAATATATGTAGACTGAAAACTACAAAGCATTTTTGAAAGAAATTAAAGAAGACCTAAATAAATGTAAAGATATCCCATGTTCTTTGATTGTAAGACTTAGTAATGTTAAACACAGTAGTCCCAAAATTGGTGTACAGATTCAAATAATCTTGATCAAAATAAAGACATTTTCAGATAAGGGAAAATTTTTTAAAAATTGTCTTGAATCTTGCTTTACAAGAAAATGCTAAAGAAAGTTATTCAGGCTGAAAGAAATAATATTAGAGAGAAATTTGGTTCTTTAACAATAAAGAATAAATATCAGAAATGGGAAATATCTATGAACATATAAAAGACTACGGATTTCCCCATTTAAATTCATTAAAATGGTAGGCTTTCAATGTATGTAGATAGAATACTTATAGCAACCATAATATGGAAAAGTAGCAGAAGGGCATGGTGATGGAATCTATATGGCTGAAATATTTCTCTATTTTACCTGAAGTGGTACAATATTAACTCTAAGTAGACTTAAAAAGAAATTCAAAGACATATAACCAAAAGCCAATAAGTAATTGAAAATAAAATACCAAAGCATATTCAAATAACCCAAAAGAAGGCAGGAAAGGAAGAATAAAGGGACAAAAATGCAGGGGAACACACAAAGAAAAATAATAAAAGGGAAAGCAATATCCAAAAAGTGTCAGATTATGTTCAGTGCTAATGATCTAAACTCTCCAATTAAAAGGCAGGGATTGACAGAGTGGATAAAAAGCAAGACTCAACTATATACTCCTAAAAGAGACATACTTTAAATATCAGAACCATAAAGGTTGAAAGAAAATGGATGGAAAAATATGTAATATTTAAAGATTAATTATATGAAGGCTGAAGGTGCTATATTAATACCAGATAAAATAGACTTCAAGACAAAATATATTACCAGACATAAAGAGAGATGTTTCATAATGATGTAAGTAGAATTCATCAGGAAACGGCAATTATAAATATGTATGTACTTGATAACAGAGCTTCGCAATACAGGACACAAAAATTAACAATTCAAATGAGAATCAAGTCACTCCAAAATCATAGGTAGAGGTCTTATCACTCCTTTCCCAGCAACTGATAGAACAAACAGACAAAAAAAGATCAGTGAAGACAAAAGGTCTAAACAACACTATCAGCCAACTTGATCTAAGTGATGTTTATAGAATACTACATTCTACAATAGCAGAGTATACTCTTTTTTTTCAAGTGCATATATGCCTTTACCAATATAGACCATAGATTGGGGCTTAAAACAAGTCTTAAGGAATTTGAAAGGATAAAAATCATACAAAATATGTTCTCGGACCACAACCGAATTGAATGGAAATCAGTATTATTATGGTACCTCAGAAAACCTCAAATATCTAAAAATTAAACCACATTTCTAAATGATGGATAAACATCACAAGGGAGATCACAGAATATTTTTTAATTATTTAAATTTTTTTAAACATCTATTTATTTTTGAAAGACACAGCAAGACAGAGTACGAATGGGGAGTTGGGGGGGGTGGTGCACACAGAATCCAAAGCAGACTCTAGGCTCCGAGCTGTCAGCACAGAGCCCGACGTGGGGCTTGAACTCAGGACCACGAGATTATGACCTGAGCCAAAGTCAGACACCCAACCAACTGAGCCACCCAGGTGCTCTGAGATCACAGAATATTTTTAATTAAATGACAACAAAAAACCACAATGTATCAAAATTTGTGGGATACAGATAAAGTTGTGCTTTTAGGAAAACTTACATGCTTATATCAGAAAAGAAGAAAAAACAAAATAAATAACCTAAGATTCTACCTTAAGAAGCTAGAAAAACAACAGTAAAGAAAATTCAAACGAAGAAAACAACAAAGGTAACAGCAGAAATGCATGGAACAGAAAATAGGGAAACAATAGAGAAAATTAACAAAGCCAAGAGTCGGTTCTCTGAAAAGATCAACAAAATTGACAAATTTCTAGCTACACTAAATAAGAAAAAGGAGAAAGAACAGAAAGCACCAATGGGAAAGACATGTCAACACAGATCTTACAGACATTATAAGATGATAAGAGAATACTAAGAACAATTTTATGCCAACCAATTTTACAACTCAGATGAAATGGACAGATTTCTCGAAAGTTACACTTCAGCAAAACAGACACAATAAGAAACAAACTGAATGTCCTTGAATCTATTAAAGACATTGAATTCCTTATCAAAAATTGTTCCCCAAAGAAAATTTCAGGCCCAAGTGGTTTTACCAACAAATTTTAAGCAATATTCAGGGAAGAAATAATGCCAATCTTACACAAACTCTTCCGAAATTAGAAGATTCAAAGAGGTATTGATCAACTCTTTTTAAAAGGTCAGTATATCCCACGACAAAATCTGAGTAAGAAGATCATAAATTATATCTTAATGAAGTTGTAAAATTTAAAAAAAAGTGGAGTCCTATTACTATGTACCCTTGTGACAATTCTTGAACCATACACAAATGACTCTTGCTACAGAAAGGCCTCGAAGGATCTGATTATAATACAGCCTCAGGTGAAACATATAGTATTAACATACTCTCTGGATAATTTTCTAACCATTTTGTTCTGTAGCAGAAAAACTACAGCCCACAGGTCAAATATAGCTCAGGCCTGTCTTTGTATTGCCTGCAGGCTAAGGAACAGTTTTTACATTTCAAAAATGTTGTTAAAAAAAGAAGTAACGGCGTTTATATGTGGCCTGCAAATCCTAAAATATTTACTCTTTGACTTTTACACAGAAAGTTTGCTATCCTTGGTAGAGTAAGAGGTTTATGGCGATAAATAATTTTATTATTCCACTCTCTGGAGGAGTGGGTACGAAAAATGCTCAGACACCAGGACACCTGCTAGTCCTCCTGTTCTCTTTCCCTCACTTAGCACCTACTGATCATTCACTCATTCATTCAATAGGTATGTAGGTGAGTCTTAATATATATAAGTCACTTTACCATTATATCTGCACTATAATGATGTACAAGATAGGCAAACCAGTCCTCGGTGAGCCTATAGGTTCTACAGAAGAGGTCTCAATGTTTACTCCATGAATTACTCAATGTTTCCAGCATGGTTTTACCAGGGCCATGCAGGTAACAATGATTAGGTAAGCCTGGCCTGCCTTCCCCCATCTGTTTGCTGCTGGGACTTACTTTGCATTCTTCACTGGATGTCATGCTTCTCTGGACCTGAGGTGTCTCACCATTATAATATAGAGATAATAATAAATTTTGCAATAAAAGATGAAAAAATTAATATGAATGTGTAGGATGCAAATATAAGACTTTGCAGCAGCCTCGTATCTTCCTCAGTTGGATGTTTCAAAATTGTTAATCCTTCCCTCAAACTGAAACTCCTTCTTAAATCTCATATTTTAAATAAAACAAACACAGCTGAACATTAGGGAAAGATAATGCCTAGGAGGTTTTGTTAATGCATCCAAAAATAACTGCCTATTTTAAAGTCAATGTAAAAATATCCAAATCCAAAAGATATGCAGCTTAATGTGTTAAAAAGCATTAGCTAACATTTACTTAGCCACTGATAATTATTTGCGTTCTAAACCCAGAGGATATAAGAAAGATTGTCGAAAGGAGTTGAGGGCAGCATTAATACCAGTAGAAAATACAATGTTATTCAACAAAATGCAACTGAGGATATTTTCTGTATAAAGTGGTTGGAATCAATTATTTATTTCATCAAAGAAAAACTATTGGTGGGGGGAAGACCCAATAGAGGGAATATGTACATGAGAGTGCTGAATAAGATAATAATGTTTATAAGGCAACACGGTAACCAAAATAATCAGAGTGACTTGAATTACAGGAAAGATGTCACCAAAGAGAAAAGAGAAAGAAGACTAATATGGCACATCACATGCATGCCCCAGTTCCCAGGAGAAGTGGACACATTTGAAAAAGGTGAGACAAGCCAAACAGGAATGATTGTAAGACTCAAGAACTTAATTGAAGGGAAAGGATTTACAAGTACCTAAAACACAAATCGAAGGAATCAAGGTCAAGAAACTGAGTTGGCTCATGGAAGGTATTTAATAAGTAAAGACCTTTAAAGTCAATAGTTTTTCTATGTTATAGGAGAGCATTGGACAAATTACAGCCCTGGGAAAAGAAGCAGACTGAATAATATCAAATAGCTTTAAAAAAAAAAAATTCCAACACAACCTTCCTACTAATCATCTTTATTACACTGGGATCACTTGTAACAGTTAAATCAGCCTGGGAGAGAAACAACCCACACTGCATATAAATTGTTTAAGGTTTGATTCCTATTATTATGTCCAGAGCCAAAGAGGGGAAGAGAAAAGAAAGACGGCAGGAGGGACAGAAAGGGTAGAGATGTTTCCAACTGAGGCATCTATTCTCGAACATTCCATTTCCTTAAGAACAGAGATTGTGATACCCTCATGTCTCCACCCCCAAACACAGTGTCTGACATATAGAGATGATTAATGACAGGATTTGAAATAAACACAATGATTAAATTAATGAAAAATGGACAAACTTACACTTTGCTCTGGTCATTACAGCTGTAAACTGATCCTGTTGTCACCCCGCATTCTGTCCTCTTTCATTTTTTCCCTGTTAAAAATTCAATGACTGTATGGGGCGCCTAGGTGGCTCAGTCAGTTAAGCGTCCGACTTCTGCTAGGGTCATGATCTCACAGTTGTGAGTTCGAATGCTGCATCGGGCTCTGCGCTGACAGCTTGGAGCCTGCTTCAGATTCTGTGTCTCCTCTCTGCCTCTCCCCGACTCATGCTCTGTCTCTGTCTCTCAAAAATAAATAAATATTAAAAAAATTGTTTTAAATTCAATAATTGTAGAAATCAGACCTTAAAATGTGAATAAAACCTTTTGCTCAGATGGATTACAAAGATGAATACAGAAAGAAAGAAAATGTTTCTGGGTTTATTGGGCTAAAGTAAGCATCAAATTTTGATACATTGTGAAAGTTTACACACACAAACACACTCAAATACTTCCTCTCAAATAACTATCTAGATAAGAACTCCAACCATGCTTTATTTACATTTATAAGATTTTAGTGTATTCATTCATCATGTGCCCATTTGAAGCAGTCTCAGACTAGCCAATTGCTATAATAATTCTTTGCTCCAGCAGAATCTCCCAGCAAGTCCATCTAAACAACTGGGAACGTGGAACCCCTTCTACCTGGGAGCTATGTGAATCCTTCGCTAAAAGCAATGAGCTGTGTCAATTAGCTAACATTATAGTAGACCTCATACCTGGCCTAGAAAATAATATTTTATGCGGAAATAACTTCTAGTTTAAGATACATGTTTACTTAAAAATTACTACTAAGCTTTAGATGTAAGGGAAAAAGAAATCAAGCTTTGAAAGAAAGAAAGAAAGAAAGAAAGAAAGAAAGAAAGAAAGAAAGAAGGAAAAGAAAGAAAGAAAGAAAGAAAGAGAAAGAAAAGAAAAGAAAAGAAAAGAAAAGAAAAGAAAAGAAAAGAAAAAAGAATTGTTGACTGTCAACAGGTGAATTCTGAATCACACCCACCTCAAAAACGTACTGTTTACTTCTCATTTCACTCTATTTAAAAATAAATCTCACATTGATTGTAACAAATGTACCACTCTGGGCTAATAATGGGCACAGTCATGAGTGTGTGGGGCCAGGGGGTATACAGGAACTCTCTGTACTTTCTGCTCGGTTTTGTAGTGAACCTAAAAGTGCTCTAAGAAATAAAGAATGTAAGTAAATAAATAAATAAATAAATAAATAAATAAATAAATAAATTCTAAGGGCTTGAATATTTTACATGCTATCATGAAAAAAAATTAAGGCCTACTTAGAGAATGTTCATTTTTCTAGAGTGAGATGGCAAATGACACTTTGTTATTAAAGATAACAGACTGTTTCTTTCTTTTTTTTTTTTTTAACAGACTGTTTCTTAAAATACAGATATGAAGAAAGCCTGAAATGGAGAACAGCTATGTATCACCAGGGCTCTCGAATTTAGTAAATCCTGCAAAAATCTCAGGCAACTAGGTTGATTGTTTGGTGTGTAACCCATAAAGACAGGGGATGGCTGTTTTTTCCATTCCCTCCTCTCTACTCCCAGAGATCTTCACATTCAGCAGTGCCTCAGCAAATCTCTCCTGTTTTGGACGTCCTTAGCCAAACTGTGACATGCTTTACTTGGCTTCTACTTGTTTCTCCAAAGCTGCAAAAATGATGCTCTGCTTTTCCAGAATGGGTCAGAGCGGAAAGCTTTCTGGCCAAGGCTCTTCCTGTGGCAATGACCCACTGGCCAAAATCATAAGCAGCAGCAGTGGAAGATGGCGGCCTGCTGAGGCTGATGGGAAACACAAAACCAGAAACCCACTCTAGACCACCCAGTCCCAGCTACTGCACACTGCCAAGGCACTGCCAGAAAGGATCCCAGACACGCACCTCTCACCACATCTCCTTGCTCTGTGGGCATGTGAGACTGATGTAGCCTCTCCACCTTTGCACTGGGAAAGTGAGCCCCCCAGAGGGAAGCATGGTTTTGCTTCCTCGCCTCTTTCTAATGTGTAGTACGTCATCTTCGCCTGAACACCCTTAAAATTGACCTCTGAACACATTTATCCCCTTTCTTTACTTAACTTTTATCCATAATACATCACACTTAATGTATACTATAAACTTACCTATGTTCTCTCTTCCCTCACTAGAAGGGAAGAAAGGGAGAGGGATACCAGGCCCAGTATGCAGGAAAAGGTGCCTATTATAGTTCACTTCTTTAGAGCTCAGTAATCCACATTATCAGCATGTGGAGGCTGTCAAGTATTATAAAAAAGAAGGGTTTCAAACTTTTTCAGTAAGGAGGTGTTTTAAATTTGTTTAACTTTTATAAACTTAATATTTAATCTTGTAACATTTATTAATAGTTGTCAGAACGTACAAGCTGGGGAACACTGCTATGAGATAGTGTCCCTGTTTCCTTTCTCCTGTATTCTTTTTCCTTCATCCCCATTATTCTTCAAGGTCACCAAGTGGTAAACAAATATAATTGTCTTTTGTGGATCCTTATTCTGCCTGATCGCTACCCTGTATATCTAAGCACTTCCTGAAGCATCTCCACCTGTTTACCTACCCTACCACCTGTTCTACTCCCTCTGATAGTTCTCTAAACACTCTGTCTCTGTTTCTCTCAGTTGTTTCTTCTCTGTCCCTTAATTTTTAACTGTATGCACCTCCTGAAGTCAAATTCTTGCCTTATTTTTCTTCTTTCACTTTTCCTCTCCTTAGAGAGATTGATCATATATTTTCAAGTTTCTCTTCTGTAATGATCCTCAAAACTAACTGAAACCCCAGATAATATTTCCAAAGATCAACTTAGATAGGGTCAATTGCTTGCTACCATTTCCAAAAGAACACACCTTTTAAAAAGCCACATCCTCATCGTCTTAAACTGTATTTTCATCCCATACTCTCTTACTTCTGCCAGTAGACACACCATTTTCCCTGTCCATAAGACTTTTAATGTTGGACTTTATCCTTCATGTCTGCTTCTTTTTTTTTTCTCTACATCCTCCCCCCCCCCTCATTTAGTGTTCTCATCCTCTCCACATTCTCTCAGATGATTACTTTGTTCTTTAGGCCCCTTCCCATCCCTATCCTTCTTTTCTTCCACCTGTGGAATACAAAAACAACACTATCCACCCCCCGCCTCAGTGCGGCAGCTCTGCTACCAAGCATTCATCCTTCCTAATTTGTCTTGTGTATCCAAGCCAGATTTCCAAAGTAGAAGCTTCACCGCCTCATCTACCTGCTTACTCCACTGTGTTAATCATTTCTATTTCCTGGAATCTGTTTTCCACAGATTCCATGCCATCTGTCCATTGACTTATTTTCACTAATCTCACTACACTCTTTCCAGAGTTTCCCAGTCTTTTGGAAAAGACTGAAAATAAAAAAATCGGAACAGTTTTACAAAGAAAGTCTCACTGATGTTGAATACAGCAGGGAAGAAGAAACAGGGGAAACAGAGGCATTTATCTTTTAAGGAGTTTTATCTCCCAGTCAATATATTACAGTCAAACTTTATTATATGCATTAATAGAATAGAGCCAGCCACTGTATATAAGAAAATTACCTTTGCATATAAAATCTGGGAATTCAAAACAAAATTTAAATAAAACCATAACTTTGCACCACATTAAATAAATGGACCACAAAACTAAATGTAAATCCTAAACCTAAAAATAAAACTCCTGGAAGAAAGCCTAAGAGAAAATCTCTCCAATACACTTGGGTTGGGCAAAGAATTCTTAGAAAAGACACAGAGTATGAACCACAAAAGAAAACATATAAATTGGACTTGACCAAATCAAAAAACTTTTGCTCCTTGAAAGACATTGTTAAGAGAATGAAAAGACAAGCCACAAATGGGGAAGAAAAAAAAATCGCAAAACACATATGTGATAAAGAGCTCGCATCTAGAATATATGAAAAACTCACAATCCAATCAATAAGGAGACAAATAGCCCAATTTTAATTAAACAAAAAAGACAGGAGGGCAAAATATTCAACAGTCACTTTGCCAAAGAGGAGATATAGATGGTTAATAAGCAAATGCAAAGAGGTTTAATGTCATCAAGGTGTTAGAGAAAAGCCAAGTAAAACTACAACCAGATAGCATTACACACTTACAAAAAGGGTGAAAATTAAAGACTGACCATACCGAGAGCACCTGGTGAAATGTGGAGGAACTAGAACTCTCACACACCAAAGGGGACAGCCACTGTAAAAAAACAGTTTGGCAATTTCTTATCAACTTAAACAAACACTGACCATATGACACAGCAATGCCACTTCTAAGTATTTGCCGCAGATGAAAGAAAACATGTCCAAGCAAAGGCCTGCCGGTGAATGTTTGTAGCAGCCTTCACACAACTGCCAGAAGCTGGAAACAACACAGATGCCCATCAACTGGTGAATGGGTAAACAATACAAAGAATACTTCCATGATAAAAAGCAATAAACTGCTGATACAGGCATCAATGAGGATGAATCTCAAAGCGTTAGGCCAAAACAAGCCAGACATGGAAAGCGACATACTGTATGATTCTATGTATATCCTATTTATTTCATTCTAGAAAAAGCAAAGACAGAAATCAAATCAGTAGTTGCCAAGGGCTGGTGGTAGGAAAAGTGATTGACTATAGAAGGGCACCAGAAAACTTTGTGGAGTGATCAAATGTACTATATCTCCCAAATATGGTGATGGTTACACAACTGGATTCATTTGTCAAAACTCATTAAGTTTCATACCTAAAAAGGGTGAATTTTATAAGTTATACGTCAATAAACCTGACCTTAAAGCAATCAACACTTAAAAAAAAACAGAAAAGAGAAGGCGAATATTTTATTTTCCTTATCCCAACCTCCTTGTTAACTTCTGTCTCCAACCATTTCATACTGATAATAATTTCTCAGTATCAGCTTAATGACATTTTAAAATCTTGCAAATAATAAAAACAAAGCCAAGGCTGAGCCTGAAAGTTTCCTGTCACAAACAAAATAGGAGTAAAAATTAACACTGCAAAATTTCAACAACTCTGAGATTCACATAGAGGTTATTAACAAAACAAGGAATTGAGCAGGGCCACCAAGAATGATGTCGACATTCTTACTAATACACCTTAAAGTCAGAATGACTTTTTTCCTTCAAAAATAAATCATAAGCTAAAATTGAACTTCATCTATAAAAGAAGTGTAGCCACCCACTTAAACGAAATATACTATCTATAAATCCACACTGAAATGAGCTGTTCCAGTCAAAGTGGAGCTACTTGCCTGGCCCCAGAGTGGCCTTTATTTTCCACCTCCACGTCCTGCTCACTGTGTTCTGTGCATAGGTCATGCCGTCCTGTGCATCTCATCACATCTGAAATCGGAATCTTTTTTGTCCTCCAAGGTCCATCTCATACACTAGAAAGTTCAAGATCGTTTCAAACAACCTCAGGACTGGAAGTGTGCTCTGCCTTTCATGAACTGCCATTGCCCGTTATCTGCATCTCTTACACTTCCTAAATTCCTGTACTGTATTACGTGGGCATTGACATACTTCACCTACTGGATTGTAAACCAATGGAGGCTGGAGCCTGTGCGTGAGTCATCCTCACACCTCCCACAGCATCAAGCAAAGTGCCTTGAAGAAACAGGTACCCGATGTATTGAATGACTGAATTTAATATTCAGTCATATTTAGGTGCTTTCATAGAAAATTTGGTACAATCATAGAAAATGGTCCATTTGAAAATTTTACTGACCTCTATTTTATTTCAAGGTAATAGACTCACTCTAAATATAAGATATATTCTGGCATCTTTTAAAAGCGTATCATACTTGTTTGAAAGCCATTAGATAAAATATACACACATTCAACTGAAATTCCCAAAGGCCAAAGCTAAAATACTTGGGGCAACAAAATAAATAAAATGGTATGGATTATAACCAAAAATATAAAACAAATATCCATGAATCCATACTGACACAATTATATGATTGAATAAATAAATAAATGGAAGCGAACAGACAATCTCCCATGCAGGGGAATTCCAAGTAATTTATGTAGATACTCCATCCTTGAGGAGGTAGAACATAACTCCCACTTTTAAGTGTGATGGCACATAGTGACCTCCTTCCAAAGAGCACTGCATAGAAATGAAAGAGGGAGAAATCTGACATCACATCAGCCAATGGATCAAGATTAAGATCAACAATGACAAGTCCTATCAATAGTACATACCCTTGATATAATGTGATGAGAATGGTACATTTCCTCCTCCAGACAGAAACCCCAGCCTAAACATAAGAAAAACATCAGACAAATCAAAGTAAAAAACCTACAAAATACCTGACCGATGCTCGTCAAACTGTCAAGGTCATCAAATATAAGTATTAAAGTCTAAGACACTGCCCTAAGCAAGAGGAGCCTAAGGAGACACAACAACGACAATGAATACGCTATCCTGGACAGGACTCTGAAACGGAAAACAGACACTAAGGAAAACCAAGGAAATCTCAATGAAGGACAGAGTGTAGTTAACAAGGATGTAGAATGATTGATCCATTCATTGTAACTTACTAATGTAGGATGTCAACAATCAGGGAATCTGGGTGTGGAGCAAATAGGAACCCAGTACCATTTTTGCCATTTCTCTATAAAGCTAAAGCTGACTGAAATTAGAAGTTTATTTTTTTAAACACACAAATTTCAAACGTTAAAAAGTTATCCTGAAACAAGAAATGTTTCTAGGCAATAAAGAGTTAAGCTGTATCACAGGAGATTCGCCCTAGAGAGAAACACATCCCTGGACATATTTTAGCTCAGGGTAAGAGTTGCAGATGAAGTTTCCAAATACAAATAAAGTTAGTAGTTTTAACATTTATTCTAAGACTGTTATTTTTAAATGCATAATTTTAAAATAAATGCTTCGTTGTTGCATATGATTTCCTTTACCTTAAGTTCACAAAGAAGTAATGTAACTTTTTATTGAAAGCCACTGAAAAATGTATGACTTCATAGAAATTCACCCTGTGGTCAGCATTATTGAAAACAAATTCCACTTGTGATGATTGATTTCCCACTTGAGATGACTGGTTTATCTTTTCTCTTTCCCCATTCCAAATAAAGGGACACTATATTTGTCAATTAGAAAAAAAACAATGCTTATGTTCTTAATTTTCACAACTCTCCTTCCAAAATAAATTGGAAACAGATTTGATGCTGGTTAGATCTTAGGCATTTTCCATTGCTAAAATTTAAGTTTTTTTTCTTTTTATCTTAATGGGCTTCCTTAAATAAATTATATCTGCATTTGAGATAGTGTAGTCCAAAGAACATGGAGAGGGTTGTTTTTTGTTTGGCTGGTTGCTTTTTTAGGAAGGAAGACAGCGGAGCGGGCTCAGCTGCTGTGCGAGTGGCACTTACTCTGGGGCCTCTCCAGTCGTCTCCTCACTGACTGATCTGGAGCAAATGATGGCTCTGGGCCTCAGATTTCTCATTTATAAAATGAAAAGATTATAACTCACAATCACTTATCTCTAAACTCATTCTAGCCATAAAAAAAAAAAAAACTCCTAAAGTCTGAGTATTAATTTCACAATTTGCCTTTCAAATAGGTATGGATGAGCATGATTCCCTAGTAACCCCACAGCCCCTCAAGTGCAGACTTTGAAATTCATGGAAATAGGGATGGGAGTTGATATCTGTCAAATAGAAATTGTGATGCAGAAGATATAACTCACTGGGGCCAGCACACCTAACTCAACTTTGATTTCAAAATTTGTTTCCTGCTGCCTTGATTCTAGGAAGAGTCTTCCAAAATGAGAGAGTAGCCTCTCCAAAGCACAATGAAGCCAGAAATCAGACAGATTCAAAGAGAAGGAAAAGGATGAAAGAGAAAGCTTCATATATTTGAAAGAAAACAGGATTTTAGGAGAACTGGACTTAAAACGGTAACTTTAATATTAATATTGCTTGAGAACTCACCAAAGCTGTCATAGACCAGACACTGTGATAGAGGACTTGAGACCACAGAGATCAGCTTTTCCATTTAAACAGGCACAGATGAATAGTGAGGGTCAGCCCTTAAATATATCATGTCACCAAATTCCTTCTATGCCCACCACTTCCCTAGCATCCATCACTTTTATTACCTTAGCTATTTATGTGTTTGACAAAAGAAGAGGAAGAAAAGAGATGTTCGAAGAGAAATACCCAAATTTTTACTCAGTGATTGTATTCTCCTCAGTCTCTAGATAGCCTCTAGATTCTCATCGCCAGGCCAGCTTCGTGAGGATGTGACATATGCAGTCACACAGGGCTACCCACTCAGAAGGGTCCCAAGGTTGGCTTATGGCTTTCTTATCACCATGCGAACTTCATAATTTTTGAACGAGGAGCTCCACATTCTCATTTTGCATTGCGTCCAGCAAATTATGCAGCTGGTTCTGACCATTGCTTTTAAGATATCTCATTTTGATCTTCAGAAATTTCTACCTTCACTTCTTTTCCTCACATTGACCAAAGACATTTAACCAATCACCTACTGATTGTCATGACTGAGCCACAGATTTCTTTATAGGAATATGCCTATCTAAAAATGACTGAGCATTACTAGAAAAAATTGTCCAACCTGGTAGCCTCAAGCCACCCACATCCACATTTTCCATTCTCTGCCCAACACTGTCCATAATCCCATATTTTCCGGTCCTCTGCCCCTGCATTCCCAACAACAGCTGTTTCTCCAGTTTCCTTAAAACCCTATTATTCTTCCTTCTCATCCTCAGGTGAGACCTTTGCCTGTTTCTTCATGGATGTGCTCCAGGCTTCTCAGACTCGACATTACCCAAAAAGCAAACCTCACCTTCCCACTCAAGCCTGCTCCTCATACAGTGTTCCCTGTTTCAAGTGACAGTCATCACCGTCCTTTCACTGTCCAAACAAGATACTTAGTCCTCATCCTTGACCTTCCTCCACACCAAGTCCATTTCCAGGTGTTTCCATCCTAATATTTCTTTGAATCTGTTCATGTTTGTCCATCCCTTTTGCCATTGCCTTAATTAACACACCCATAACGATTCTCTGGGTTTACCACAATGACATCCTAATTGGTCCCCATGTTTCCCGTCTAAATCTTCTTCCTGATCATCAAACGCATTTTCATGTTGTAGTCATAAACATTTTATTGAAAAATCTGATCATGTTCTATAATACGTGGAAAACAAAAATGCCACAAATTCTTCCCACTCCTATATGTATGCCTTTTTGCAATGTAGTTTTGCCAATCCTTCCCTCCCCTCAAGAGTGGAATCTACTCCTTTTCCCCCTCAGTTCTGGGCCTGTCAACCAACAGGCCTTGCTTTGACCAACACAATGTGGCAGATACTGTGGCGGTTCTGAACTCAGCCCCCAGAGCCCATGGGGTGTGCAGATTTCTGATGTTACTCAGGATATCCTGTGCTGGCTGCTGGAGAAATTCCCTTCTTTGTGCTAGATGGAAGGTTTTACCTCTCACCAATTCTAAAATGGTTCTCCCTTTTCAGCATCCCATCTACAGCATCCTGAAGTAGGACACTATGAGTTATCTTTGACCCTTTCCTCCACATTATCCTCCATATTCGATTTCTCTAAAATCTAATCACTGCTTGTTTCAAAAGCAAATCTCAGATTTTTCCTTCCGCCTCAATCTCCAATGCCACCCCTCCCCTGAGTCTAGGTCTGTAACTAAATTACAGCAGCAATTCCTCAGCTAGTCTCCAGATTCTACCCTCGTGCCCACCAAACATTTTAAGTGGAGCACTCAGACTCATTTTCTTAACAAGCCTCCTGTTATTTCTCACACACACACACACACACACACACACACACACACACAAGTCTATAATAATTACCTAGTTCCCACTTCATGAAGATAATACTTTCTATTTCACTTTCAAGAGCTCCCTATAATTCCTCCCCACAAGTCTATCCCAATTTATTTCTTAGTCTAGGTATCTGCCACTTTTTGAAGGTATGGATTATGCCACTTTGCTTTGAGGAAGACCTATGTTAGTATCTATTTTCACTAACCTAAAAGATATCCACTGAAGACTTTTGCTTTTATGAAAAGAGGTGAAGCATCTGCGCTTTATCCTACTTTGTTTTGTGCATCCTTTAGCAAGTAGTGTCCTGAGGTATCAGAAAAGCCTAAGACAGGTTATTTTGGGGGGTCTGGGAATACTCAAAAAGTTTTCCATATAAATCAATGACAATTGCTTCTCCACTTTTTGTCTTTTCATCTAGGAAAGCCTTCACAGGAATGCTCTACTTTCAAACAGTGGGGGAAACCTGTGGCATCCTTTTGTGTACAGCCCCTTCAACCATACCAGTCCAATTTTCGTAGCTACACAGAAAGTGCTCAATCATATCCCCCTGCCCTCTGTCACTTGTGGACACGCATTCATGTATGTTTTTCTCTCTACTAATCCATTCTTCTGGAGCCAACTCGAGTTCTACTTCAGTAACTCCTACACCCTAAATTAGAGACATGATGCTAATCCTCACTCTGCCCAAAGTAGTTGTTTACAACCAAATGAACGACTTCAGTTTCCGCATCTGTACTCTGAGGGGCACATTTGAAAATTCAGTAATTCTTTCAAAACTCTAATCCAGATCCACCCTTTTCTCTTTGGGCTTAACCTCCTCCACCCTGGTCAGACACAAATATTCTCAGTGTTTTCTTTGTGACCATTTTCCTTTACTTTCCTCCATCTGGTGTATTGTTGGGAGTTGGGCACCAAGTCATATCTTGCTCAGGGAACCCTACAGCACTTGGCACATAACTGGCAATCAGAAGAGTCCAACTTGCAAACTAGTGACTAGAAGCAGATACCACACAGACCGTGCAACGTATAGGAGGCAATCGGTGTTCAGTTTTAGTTCAACATAGTCATAGTAGCATCATATGTCCTAATAATGATGTCTCTCAGAAAGGGAGCAAAAATGGAGATGGTACAAGGACTCGTTAGTTTAAAAGACAAAGAAATACCATGTCTGTTTTCATTGAATCTTCAAATGTGCCAGAGGCCAGTCTCTGATATTGTTTCAAATGCTGTGACATTTGTCTAACAGTTTTAAAAACACCCTCCATTGAAAAATTCAAAATACATTATGGTGAGTTGGATCCATCGTGATAAAGGGTACAATATAAACAGGATAAGTGTTTTCTTCAAATGCTTCTTCACTGAAGGCAAATAGCAACCAAATCGAACAATTTCACCACCATCCAACTATTACATAAAGATACACCTACATTTTCCCCACTAGTATTGCCCAAGGGGTTCAATCTGAAATAAGGGAGTTAAAATGGATGAGGATAGAGTCACTTAGGATAATATATTATCTTGTGCATTACAGAACATGAATTGAGGACTATGGAGCTATTAGAAAGACGTACAGAAGAGTAATTTGTGCCTAAAAACAATATTAAATTTTCAAAAGTTTCTCTCCCTTCTCCCTCTTCTCCAGTCCCTAATATATGCATAAGAATGCTTCAACAGGGGTGCCTGGGTGGCTCAGTAGGTTAAGCGCCCGACTTCGGCTCAGGTCGCGATCTCGCGGTCCGTGAGTTCGAGCCCCGTGTCGGGCTCTGTGCTGACAGCTCAGAGCCTGGAGCCTGTTTCAGATTCTGTGTCTCCCTCTCTCTCTGACCCTCCCCCGTTCATGCTCTGTCTCTCTCTGTCTCAAAAATAAATAAACGTTAAAAAAAATTTTTAAAAAAAGAATGCTTCAACACACACACGGTGCTAACTATCTTCTGATGATACTAACTGAATACAACTATTCAGAGTAAAAACAAATCTAACTTGTTTCAACTATCAATTTCTATAGTAATACCTTTATTCATACTTATACAGAAGACGTATTCAAATGGTCACACCACAAACGTGTTCCATTATTTGGCACTGAAAATATCAGCTAAGGATTTATTTACTTAGTATATAAAAAACATATGTACATATGGGTAAAATGATGTATTGACAATGTAAAATACCAAATGCACCATTTTTTTTTCTTTTTTTTTTTAAATGTTTATTTATTTTTGACAGAGAGAGAGAGATAGAGCGTGAGCGGAGGAGGGGCAGAGAGAGAGGGAGACACAGAATTGGAAGCAGGCTCCAGGCTCCGAGCTGCCAGCACAGAGCCCGACGTGGGGCTCGAACCCACAGACTGTGAGATCATGACCTGAGCCAAAGTCGGCCGCTTAACCTACTGAGCCACCCAGGCGCCCCCAGATGCACCATTTATTTCAATATATTTACTCTAATATCAAAACTATATTTGTTCAAATCCAGTGCGGGGAAGTACTAAAACTGGACCAGTGTCACCTTACGGAAACCATGTTATAAATCTGTACATGCAAAAGATCAAAACCATTGTCGTTCAGGGTAAGAGAAAAGGCAGCACCTCCATTGGTTTTGTTTGACCTGACACATTCAACTTAAAGGCTGAAATTGTTTTAAATGATTTTATGTCTTTTGTGACAGTCCTCGTCAAGCGCTATTGTTACAAAGCAAATTGGAGGGGCGCCTGGGTGGCTCAGTCGGTTAAGCGGCCGACTTCGGCTCAGGTCACGATCTCACGATCCGTGAGTTCGAGCCCCGCGTCGGGCTCTGTGCTGACAGCTCAGAGCCTGGAGCCCGTTTCAGATTCTGTGTCTCCCTCTCTCTCTGCCCCTCCCCTGTTCATGCTCTGTCTCTCTCTGTCTCAAAAATAAATAAACGTTAAAAAAAAAAATTAAAAAAACAAAGCAAATTGGAATTCTCTGTCATGGCGTGTGAATTGGAATGTCCTCAAAACTGCCCAAGTTGAGAAGGAGTCAGTAAAGGTCATTCAAACTAGGATGTGTGTAGCATAGCCTGACAATACAGATCTGGACACCATGCAGCCGCCACCGGTCCCATCAGCCACACATCACCAGCTAGCTCCATGGAGTCAGTAAGAGAGCGTGAAATTTTTTGGAGGAGATTTTGCTACACAGTGATGCTCATTATCATTATTCTTATTACAAGAAACAGTCAAAGGTCCCTGTAAAATCATATGTCTAGATCTCAAAGCATAAAACCCTTAGTTTTCATAGAAAGCCATGTTTAAAATATGTCTTTTTAAAAAAGTTTGGCATTAACAACAACAACAGCAACAACTACTACAACAACGAAAGATGTGTGTAATTTGCCAATCTACAAAGTGCTCTAGTCAGACACAAAAGAATCAATACATATGAAAGACTCATTTAATCTCATAAGAACCCTGTAAGGTAAAAACTATTATGCCCATTTTCAAATGATAAAGAGAAGCTCAGAAAAATTGAAGGATTTATGCAGCTGGTAAATGATAGAGATAAAGTCTGTCCTTTGATTACAAGTCTAATACTCCTTCCACTTAAAGAATCTAGATTCTGATGATGACTACTTATGAGGCACCATATGAACTGCCACTATGGCACTTGGGGTAATGCTGGAGGACTTTAAAAGCAAAGTGTAAAATAATGATAAGGCCCATTGACTTCTTTATGCATTTTTAAAAACTGATCTTACATCAAGTTGCCATTAACTACTCTCCAAGAAGGGCTCACTACAGTCCAGTCCCTCTCTTATTACGATGATCTTAGAAAACAAAATGAAAAGGGAACTTAACTTCAAGCACTTTATTTAATGAGCTGAGCTTACATAAGTGTGCAGAAATAATACCCTGGAGCTATTTTATACAAGAGCCACAAAAGATCTACCACAGATGAGTGACAGAAACATAATTAGTACAAGCTCATGCAGTTGCCAAGTTGCTATTATTTAGAAGAGCACTCTCTACTTCAACTTGAGCTTTTGCTACCCACTGAATATCACAGTCACCAGAAACTGAAGAATGGTAGCTCAAGAACAGATGAACCCGCTATGCATTCCAGGGGAGCACTGCTAAGAGGTCCATAATGAGAAACCACATTCCTACCCTGGGTTGTCTTTGACTTTGCAATGTGACACATACGCCAGAAAAAAAGGACGAAAGAGTAGAATTGTTCCTTTCTTGGGAAATTTAACATCAAGACAAAGGCACCCAGTCAAGTATGGACTTGCTTGCCCTTTGTCCACACCCTAGATCACATCCTGTTTGCAGTTTCGCACCAGGGCCAGGGAAGGCCCCAGGGACTCATCCCACTATGGCCACTGGATGTAGTCTATGCCCATGTGAGACAACATTCTGAATCCTAACAATTTATGTCAGTTCTAGATTGAACCAAACTAAGCAAGACATTGAGCCTATTTCCTCTCTCCTAGATGGGCTCTTGAAGCTACTGTAACTTTTCCAGAAATATTCCAAGGAAGGAAAGACTGGGGGGAGGGAGGGAAGGTATTCCATAGATCCCATTTTAGGTTTAACATAGGCACGAGAAGAACAAGTCAGCAGCAATCTCAGTATCTTGAGCCAGCTCCCATTGAAAACACACTTGCAATTTCACCACAAGAGTGCTTTGGGGTTGAGGGACTTTTTTTGTTATTAATAATGATAGTGGTAGAAAGTTTGAGGTAGAGAATTGTGGAGAGGGAGCAGGGACAGTTTGAAGCCTTTTCTTTTGAAAATATTCATTAGAAGGCATGCCTTTAACCTTGAAAGCACTATTGTAAGTCTTAAAAAAAAAAGTATGTCTCGGATGAGAACCCAGGACACCAGCAAAGAATCCAATGCTGATTAATTCAAGCACTAAGCAAATATTAACCACCAGACATGGTGCAGGCATTGATTCCACCAGTTACTGTCATACAATGGCTTGGAACCAATGTCATTCTATAAAAACAGAAGTTCTTGAACAAAGAATATTTGCAGTTTAACCCTAAAATGTTGGTTTAAGAAACGAATTCTATTCAATTTAAAAGGAACAGGACATAAATTATGCTACTTTGCCCTCCCACCTTTTCTGATAAAGATGGACAAAATAATGTTTTCAAATGTACAAAGGGCCTACAGAATTCAGATTCCTTAGCCTTTCCTTAAATTAGTATTTCTGTGGGAAATAATATTATATAATGAATGACTTTTTTTCTTGTATTCAGTATGAAACTGTAAATGTTAGACATGCCATTTACCCCAAGGATTGAAATAACACAAAAGAGGCATGAGTGGTAATGGTAGCTATAAAAACACTCACTCAAAGCACAGGGGACTGGATGCCTGATGCCCTGAGGCTGACTTAGAAACATCCCAAGAGAGAAAATATGAATGCTGGGGTTACAGAAGGACTCCTACAAAATACAGAAGGACTCCTACAAAATACAAATACTCCACGACTAATGTGTGGGAAACAGCAAGGGCAGAACAAGAGTGTCACACAGCAGAACTCACTGAACAGGAAACTAGAGAATGGGTGCATGTTTCAGAAGTCAGATCTCAAAAAGCACGTGTGACCATTTTTGTAGTAGTTTCCTTGAAAAAAGCATCTTCGGGGCATCAGATTAGTTTTGTAAATCATCTTTCAACAAAGTATGTACAGACTTATTTAGCTGGATTTCCTAGCTGTTCAGGACTCCCTGAGAGCCTGTGGCTATATCTGAAAACCCCTGTTATATGCTAAAATGTATTAGTACAGTCCTTGCCCTTAAGGAGTTTTTAGTCTAATAAAGATGTGTGGGAGTGGGGTGATGGCATCTTAAAGGAATTCAGAGGTGGGATGTGATTATTTCCTACTGAGGAAACCAGGACTTTTCATTTAGGTGGACCCCTGGGAACTGAGGTTGGATATAAATAAAAGACTGGAATTTAGGAAAGATAGAGCATTAAGAACACAAGCTCAGCTGGTGTGAATGGGTGAAAAGAAGGGAGAGTTGAAAGTGGAAAGTCAGCCTGTGGATCAACCAAAACACGGAAAGCCTCCAGTTTTAGTGCTGGAATTTCTAGGCAACTGACTGTCCTACGACCTGCTCTTTAAGCCAGTCTGATCTACCTAATTATCTATACCCGCCAGCCATACAGACGAGCCTCAGAGGGAGGCTAGTGTGTCTAAGGCACCCAAGATGCCCTCTAGCTTGTCCTTAGTCCATTTTTATTTTGTCTGAGGGTCTGAACACTTGCTCTGTGACATGTAGCTACATGTCCATACTGCTTCCTTCAAATTCAGCATCTCTCTGACTCTTCCTTATAGGAACACAGCAGCTCCTTCAGCTTTCAGTTGACCTCAACTTCTGCTCCCACAGCCTCCATAGCCTCAGCCTCAAGAGAAATCCAATGCTGCTTCCTGTTCTGACCACACCCACCCAAAAAGATATCTAATGACAACTGGGTTTTAAGGAGATTCTATGAGAAGTGACAAGTGTGAGTCTGGGTTTCAAAATGTGAATGTCGTGATTATTCCCAGTATACAGTTTCTGTGTTTATCAATTCTTGTTTTCAAAACATTACCATGGTTAGTACATCCTAATATCCTGTAGATTTCCTGTACCTTTAGGGCCCGCCATTTCTCACAGGCCATTAAGAGCCCAACATAAGGTGTATACCAATGAAATCCAAACTACTCCAGCCCATAAAGACATACCTTCCCATGAATCCTGATAGCCCTCAAGCTGTAGTGCATGTTTTGAGATCTTCATAATTGTAGGTAATATATACTGAGTGTACACTTTGTTCTGGTGTGTTATATACAATGCTTTGTTTTATCTTGATTATGTACCTACAAGGTATGTATCTACTTCACAAGTGAGGAAAATGAAGCTAAGAGATCAACTAACTTATCTAAGATAATTTAGCTAGCAAATATTGATTCAAACCTAAGTCTGAGCCAAAAGCTGTCATTTTTACCCACTTTGGAGCAAAAGCAGTCTTAGATTATTCTATAGTATTTTGTTGTCCTATAAGTCTAGACCGTAAATTCCTATTGTTCTAAGTTGGTATGATACCCAGTACAGCGTTAGGTGTATTGTAGGGGCTTAAAGAACTAATTGTGCACATAATATATGGTGTGATAGAAAATATGGAAATAGAGAAAGCAACTAATGTCATTTAATTTCACTTTGATCCACAAGCAGTTGGACACATTTGCATAGAGCCAATACAGTAAGGTATGACTACAGGAGAGTAAAACGATAGAATCAGTCTCTTCGGTGAGAAAAACAGCAATCAAAGTGGTTCTAAGACATCACAAGAATCAAAACTGATTCCATGAGAGTTTCTCATTTCAACTGGCAACCCTGAACCTGGTTTCCTGGTTGTATTTCTCCTAGGCATTAGCACAGCCTCATAGAAGATGTGGTGTGGCAGATACTGAAAAGGGGAAACGTACTTTCTTATCTACAGACATATCCACCCCAGAAAATAATTACACAATCTTACTTTTTAAACATCTTGACGTTAGATTGATTTGACTGAATTGAAAATACTGTGGTTTCCCTTTACTCGGGATAAGGGAAATAGGTCTCCTCTTAGGGAAATTCAGCCCAAAAAGAAATTATGACATCTTACCCCATCTGACCTTGTAATGCATACACTGCAGACCAGTGTTTAAAGGCCTGCTGCCCAATCTCTAAAGCTCCCCCAAGAATGTCATATACACAGAAAGCTGGCACCTGGATGAGCTTCAAAGTCCCCACATGGGCCCTGGGGTGAGCTCATCACATCAGGCTAAAAATCACCCTTTGTTCACAGTGTCACGTCTTGGCTTAGTAGAAGACGGTTTCTTCACAATCACATCCATTCATGAGGAGAGAGCACTGGGGTCCACACTGAACAGCTCTTCATTGAGCCGCAGAAAACAGGGAAATAACTGCCATGCTTTCCCAGTGATGTTATTAATATTTAAGTGCTGTTCTGGTGGGGGTGGGGGCCATTAAGAACTCAACTCTAAGAAGGGTCTGACCTATTTTCATGATTAACGTGGCACTAATGAACTAGCTGCTCAAAAATTAAAAAAAAAAAAAAAAAAAAAAAGACTCACATCCATCCAAATTCTAAGTAATCACCAGAGAAGGCTGGTTTGGCAAAAGATGCTACTTACAAAACTTGTGGCTTCTGCTGTGAATAACATAAAAGATTTTATGTCTAAGGAGAGCGCTGAACAGTTTGGAATAGTAGTACACTCATTTCCATTCTGGCAGTTGAGCATGTTATTAATGAATGATGATATTAAGTAATAACACCTGTAAAGTGGCACCTACCTCTGAATTCAGAGTTCTCGCTGATTCTCACCATTCTCCTGGAATTACAGAAAGCAAATGAAGTGAAGCACGGTCTCAATTCAGGGAGGTTAAGTGATTTGCCAGGAACCACTTAGCAAGTTAGCAAGTATAAATAAGGACAGAAGCAGCAGGATCCTTTAATAACACTGGGCCTACATACCCCGCATGGCATCTCAGCTAAGGTTTCCGCCATCAGGAAAAATCTGGAAAAGGTGGGACAACAGTTTGCTAATCCTTCCTGCTGCGGTCGCCATGAAGACACTCACAGTCACATATCCAGAGGGTCTTTTCTTCCATTTACTTTGTTTTTTCTTCTCCCAGTTATTCTCCCTGCACGCTGTCTCCTGTGAGAGCTTCAAGTTCAGGAGGGAGATCAATGAAATGACAGTTCCTAAGTTTATGAAAATGTAAAACGTCTCACTAAATAAATGAATAACCACATGTTTCCTCATCTTTTTTTGTTCTTTTTCTTTTGCCCCTGCTTCTTTTTCCTCTCCATCTTGATCACTAATGGTATAAGTAATAGGATAGCACTTGTAATAATATTGAGACATAAAAAAAAAAAAATATTTTCTTCTTAACCCTTTCCTTCCAGGTTTCTTTCTTTTTTAAAAATTTTTTTAACGTTTATTCATTTTTGAGAGGGCGGGGAAGGGCAGAGAGAGAGGGAGGCACAGAAGCCAAAGCAGGCTCCAGGCTCTGAGCTGTCAGCAAAGCCCGATGCAGGGCTCCAACTCACAAACCGCAACATCACGACCTGAGCCGAAGTTGGACGCTCAACAGACTGAGCCACCCAGCGCCCCCTTTTTATTGATTTTTTTCAGATTTCCTTCTTTTTCTTAAAAGTCCATGCATGCTACAACTGTGTTGTTAGCATTACAAATATTAACCCCGTTTTAAAAAACCTTATGATATGTAAAAAGTGTTCATTCTGAAAATGCAAAGTAATTTTTTTTTCTTTCTTTTTCTGATAAGCTTATAAAAAGCAGAGACAAATAAATATACCCGATGTCTCTTGTCCCTTGGCTCAGGGCTTTTGCCTATACCCAGGTTCCTCAAACATGGCACTATTGACATTTTGGGCCAGATAATTCTATGTTGTGCGGGCTGTTCTGTGCATTGTCAGATGTTTGCAGCATCCCTGAACTCTACCCACGAGATGCCAATAGCAATCCCTCCCCTCTGAGTTGTAATAACCAGAAATGTCTCCAGGCATTGCCAAATGTACCCTGGGGGGCCCACATCAGCCCAAATCGAGAACTTCCCTAGGTCCTACTAGTCATCTGTGTATTCACCTGCCTTGAGGAAGGAAGGAAGGAAGGAAGGAAGGAAGGAAGGAAGGAAGTTATTTTGAGTTTTGTGCATGTCATTCTCAAGGCAGGGATGAAGATGGGGGTCAGTGAGGTGAGAGATTTTTTTTTTTAATAACTTCTGCTCACCTCACATTGGTCTTCAGAGAATTGCTGTGAACACCACAAGATGGGTGAAAGGATTTTGAGTTTCTGGGAGGAAAAATAAAACCCAAAAAACAATAATAAAAGCACTGAAGAGTAACATGTTTTATACAACACGAGGGGACTGAACCTAACAGAACTATATGTATTTTCTAACTTTTGTATGTGTTAACAAGCCAACATTTTTAGCATTTACTTATTGATATGGCCTAATAAAATGGTAAAAAAAAATTATTACAAGTAAGAGTTCATTCTTGAAATATTATAAACCACTTTTATTTTCCCTTGTCTTTATCACAAGGATATATTAGTCAGCTCTAGGAATGTAGTCAAGAGCATTTCACAAACAGCTAATTAATCCTTGCAGTGTGTGAATATTGAAGGAATCATTATCATCTCTTACTGAAGAGGCAGATGTAAAAACAAGGGCATTGTTGTTCTAAAATAATACCAACTAATAAGAGGCTCTTAAGCAGAAGATTTATACCAAAATATTAGTAATCCCTGATTTACAGGTAGGTCCAGGATACAGAGACCTTCGCCAAACACAGAGAAAAATTTGCCACGTTAGATTCTGGAATTAGAATATTTCTTCTATGTGCAATCTAAATTTAGTTAAGAAGGATTTTCTTTTTAGACAATTACCACCCATCAAAAGTGTATCTTATTTTTAAAAGAACCCCAAATAAGAGCATAAGTGTCACATATGTATGTGGTTTTGTAACAACACTCCGGACGGTCTTAAGGGTTAACTTACTTCAAGATCCTTGCTTGCTGACTTAAGACCGTTATGTGTAAAAGAACTAATTTGCTTTCTTTGAGATTTGCAGACCACTGGCCTTGGGGAATGAAGGACCAGAATGTTCCCTGGCCACAGAGGCCAGCAAGTCTCTGTTTGAAGCCCCCTCGGCTTTCTGATTAGCCCTAGCGAAATATTTTTCTTTTATAAGGTCACACAAATCACTTTACTGACCTCCCTTTGCACATCTGTAGGCCTTGCCATCCTTTTCAGAAAAGAAGAAATTTTTCAGAGTTTTCAGAGTACTCTTGCACAGCCTGTGGGTACCAAGGAACCAGACCTTGCAAACCCCCATAGGCACGAAGGAACTAGAACTTGCACAACCTCCAAGCACTGAGATCAACTTTGCAACTGACATTGAGTCTGCATGTAATCAAGAAATGTCACAGACCACTGCACTACCTTCACTGATTAAGCCTCTTTAAAAACCCCTGGGTCAGGCAGAAACCTCAGAGTTGGCCTTTGGACAAGAGTCTGCCTTCTCCCCAGGTGGCCGGCCACCCGAACAAAGCTCATATTCCTTTCCGGTCAAAACTCATCTCTTGAGTGTTGGCTGATGGGCACCCAAACTTGGATTTGGGGAACACTGTCTGTCTTCGGGGGTCAAACGTAAAATATGCAGTCATTAAGTTTCCAAATGCTCACTCCCCTAGCATGCAAATTTCCTTCTAAATAAAACAACAACATTCCTTCATCTGGCAGCGGGATGCCGCAGACCAGGAAAAATTTACCCTTGGGTAGACGTAGGTAGAACACAAATCTAAGAGGAAATATCTGAGAATATGGTTGAACCAATTTGGACTACAAATCTTTAGAGAAACTGAGAATAAAATCTATACTTAGGAACTGAGGTTGTTATTTTGAAAGTAGTGTTACTGAGTGAATAATTATAAGCACGCTAGAAAATGGCAATGAAGAAAGAATAGAGGATATTAAAGTATTTTATGGAACTGTAGTCAAAAGACAATTGGACTTGGAAGAGTCAAATTGCTGCCTTGCCTCTAATTAGCTCTGTGAACCTGGGCAAAATTGTCTAATCGCATTAGTGCAGGGCCCAGGAATGCAAAAGAAGAGCAGATCAGTGATTTCACTATTCTTCATACCTATTTCATTTTCCTCTGAGTTTTCCTTGGATTTAAAAATAGGGAGATGGAATTTCATTCCTTATGTGACGCTTCCCATTCCCTAACCTCAAGTATCCTTAATTCGTTGATACACTTTCATTTGGCCATCTGTAAAATAAGCAAAATGTCTCAGTCTAGAGAATTAAGGAACACAAGGATCTTTAGGTTCTCTCCAGCCTGTCTAATGTCCCTATCCCTCACCCTTGAGGACAGGAGCTAGATCTGTCCTGTTCTCTGCTGCATGCCAAGCATCAGCACAGTGCCTGGCACATGACAGGCACTCAAAATATTTGCAGAGTAAAGAAATAACTGTATGCATCAAATCCAACACCATTTATCTTTCACTTGATTCGCTGGTTGTCAGCTGACTCCACATACAGGAAATGATAAATGGCACTCAGGGCAGCACAGAGTGCTATGACAGCACATATTTTTTAGGGCTATCGGGAGTTTAAGTTCTCCAATGTGGCATGTTCAATAATTATAATACTGCCATCTGAAATTCTTCATATAGGTCTTTAGTTTTTACTAACAGAAACGAAAACATGAGCAGAAGAGCCAGATTCCAAGGAAAAGTGCAAAGAAAGCAACTCCAGAGGGAATTTGGACAGTGGAAGGAAAATATTAAAGACTGTTATTCCCCACAGCAATAGACAGACTCTTCAAACTGAGGCTGCTACCATCTGCAGTTGTCACTGGCCATCTGCTTAGGTCTAATCTGGTCTATCGCTAGCATTGACTAGAAGTTTAAATTCTCCTCTAAGTAAATTCCAGAAAAGGTTCCCTTACCCTTTCCTGAATTGTGAGCTAAGTTTTCATCCTTGGACTATTTCGGCAAAAGCATTAAAATGCTCCCCATATAGGGGCGCCTGGTTGGCTCAGTCGGTTAAGCGGCCGACTTCAGCTCAGGTCACGATCTCGCGGTCCGGGAGTTCAAGCCCCGCGTTGGGCTCTGGGCTGATGGCTCAGAGCCTGGAGCCTGCTTCCGATTCTGTGTCTCCCTCTCTCTCTGCCCCTCCCCCATTCATGCTCTGTCTCTGTCTCAAAAATAAATAAAACATTAAAAAAAATTAAAAAAATAAAATAAAATAAAATAAAATAAAATGCTCCCCATATAAGGTCAGGCCTATGGCCCAGCTGGCAACCATCACCTGCGAGTGCCAAACAAGGAAGGTGGCCACATACTGTGCCTCTTGTAGTAAACCTCCTCATGGTCCAACCTCTGCTTTGTTTTTCAATATCAAACCTGCAATTAACTTAAATATTGACATCAACATATTGATGCCACACATGGGTGTGGTAGGGAGAATTCTAAGATGCCCCCTCAAATTCCAGCTCCCCGATGTGGACGCACTGCATAATCCCTCCCCTGGAGTGCAGGCGGAACCTGTGAATATAACATAGTCATGCCCTCATTAGGGTGCAGTGATCAGAAGGATCAGGAGCAGGTCAGAAGGGATCCAGAGCCAGAGAGATGCACTCCTGCCATCCTAAAAAAAAGAAACCATCTATGTTGTGAAAAGACCTGTGGAGACCACAGAGGTTGGACCAGGTCTCCTGTCGCTGAGAGCAGCCTCTGGCCAATAACTCGCAAGATACAACGGGGATATCAATCTTAAAACCACAGGGAACTGAATGCCCCAACGTGAGCTGAAAACAGGACTCTCAGCTCCACTTGAGAATTGCAGCCTGACCTAGGGAAACCCTGAGCAGAGAACCCAGTGAAGCCCTATCTGGACTCCTGACCCACAGAAATGTGAGATAATAAATGGGTGCTGTTTTAAGTTACTACGTTCGTGGTCATTTGTTACAAATCCACAGCAATCTAACACAAAGGGGAAAAAGCCATGAGCATATGATGATGTCATGTGAATGGGCAGAGTGCTGGAGAAGATAAATTCAGTATATATAATGAAAAAAGATGGGCTCCAGGCTCCAGTGGTTGAACTGTCCTTTAATACACAGAGCTACACTTGGGATGGGAACACAGCCATCAAATAATGAATAGGGCTACTATGAAGTAGCTCATGGGAATTATACACCCATGAGTATTATACCGAGGCTCTCCACTGCCTAGCATGTCCGGCATGTAGCAGGTGGTCAATAAACAGTATTGTTGAGTTAATAAATATTGAATAAATAAGTTAATTTATTATTGAATAAAATGTTTTCTTAAGAATTAGGAAAATAATGAACATAGTTATTTGATGACTCAGCATACACTTAACAAATCTGTAGTGCCTTGTAAGTTCCTACCATGTACCATAACAGAGTGGTTGAAGAACTGTTCATTTCAGGAGCTACCTCTCGGAGTGAATTCAGGGGGCTGAGGATCGAAGGATATTTGCTTTTTATTATGTACACTTCACATCCTTGGAAATTTTTGCAATAAGTATTGAATTTTTAATAATAAAAGATACACTCTAACAATTAAAAAAAGTTCCATCTGAGAGCATGACTAGAATCAGATACCTTTAAAATTTTCAAACTGCAAGCAGAAAACCTTTTCATTGCAACGCTCAGCATTTTGCCAGACATTTATAGTAATGTTGAGCAAACTGCTCAGTTGGGATGGCACATCCTTTTGAGGGCCTCTTTTGCTAGTTGTTGTAGGGATGCAAAGAAGCAATATCCTCAAAACAGACGAAAAAAAAAAAACGAAGTAAAAAGAATTATAATTTATCGGGTCTATTACGTGCCATGCATTGTGCTAAGTGCTTGATGGATTATCTTACAAATTTTCCCCTCAAGGAGTTTGAAATGTATTTGAAGAAATCAAATATAATTACAAAATAATAACTCAATAATAATTAACACATCTAGGTAGCACGTCTGTGCCAAGACGTGCTGGAGTGTGTGTGGCAGAGGCAGCAAATGAAATGGAGAGGAAGAAACAATCCCTAGGGAGGGGGGCACAGAGAAAGGTTGGTGGCAGAGCTGGGAGGAGCACGAGAAGCCAATCTGGCTGGATCAGAGGGTGTGTATCAGGGAGAAGGGCAGTCCAGTTGAGGATGGATGACTGGCTGGTTGGTGCTTCTTCATGGGCTCGGTGGACCAAGTGAGGATGTTTTTAGCTCATTCCCATCCAAGTCAATATTTATTTATTGTATTTGGAGGAAAACCATGAGTTACAGAAACCTGCTAAAGGCTTCTGAACCTAAAGTGATTTAAGTAAATTAACTGTCAATGGGTAGGTATATCGAACACACTGGAGGAGAGGAGAATAGGGAGGCAGGGGCAGCATTCAGGAGGCCCTGGCAGTGATCCCATATTGGGAAGATGAGCCAAAAACAAGGCAAAATAGTAAGACGAGGGAAAGTCTAGAGACACCACGAAGGACAGATTAAAAGGAGAGTTATAACATGGTTTGGAGAACAGGACAGGGAGATAAAAAGTAAAGAAGACGCTGTGGTTTTAAATCTGTGTGACTGGAGGAAAGTGGTTTCATTGACAGAGAGAGGGAAGATGCCCTTCAGCAACTTCCATGATTTCTACAACATCAGCCAAATTCCTAAGTGTCCCACTGGAGGCTTCCTAAGGCCTGCTTTCTCTCTGCTGCATAACATCGTGCACATGGTGAGCAGGCAGGCACATATTGGGACCGTGCTCTGGACACAGCAGGCTGTTCCATTCTTCCATGCCTTTCCTCTCCTTCTCTGTCTCACTGTGTTCTAGGCATACTTCACATGTCTGTCTGTCCTCTCCTCTGGAAGTCCTTCTCAGACCCACCTAAGTGATGACGCTTCTCTTGTCACACTCCAACACCTGTGAATGAATACCTCTGCCACAACATCCATCGAATTGTTCAAGTTGTTACTTGTTATGTGTTTGTCTATTTCTCCATCCTAGACTGTGAGCTCCCTGAGAGCAAGGGCTGTATTTTACTTGCTTTTATATGCTCAGCAACTATAACTATTCCTGATACATAGCAGACACTCAATATAAATTGTTGGATTTTGAGTTTAATTTATCTGAAATTTGGGTGATGGTAGGACAGACTCTAGTATGATTAGAACTTTGTGTTCCAAACAAATGGTTAGCATACTTCACAAGGATTTAAGTTTCAGACATTAAGCAAGATATTCACAATTGAATGAAGCACTTTGAATCACTGCTAAAACTCTCTGTGATAAAATAGAAAGTCTGGATGATAAATGGAACCCCAAAAGTTTCTGCTGATATTATCTCTATAGCAGCATTTAGAAGGGTTACTCAATTGCAAGATTTGAAATGAACAACTTCATTTCAAATAAGAACTTCAACCTAAGGTCAGGAACAAGACAGGGATGTCCACTCTCGCCACTGTTATTCAACATAGTACTCGAAGTCTTAGCCTCTACAATCAGACAACACAAAGAAATAAAAGGCATCCAAACTGGCCAGGAGGAGGTCAAAATTTCACTCTTCACAGATGACATGATACTCTCTATGGAAAACCCATAAGATTCCACCACAAAACTGCTAGAATTGATTCATGAATTCAGCAAAGTTGCAGGATATAAAATCAATGCACAGAAATCGGTTGCATTCCTATAAACCAATGATGAAGCGAAAGAAAGAGAAATCAAGGAATCGATCCCATTTACAGTTGCACCAAAAAACATAAAATACCTAGGATTAAACCTAACCAAAGAGGTAAAAAATCTATACACTGATAACTATAGAAAGCTTATGAAAGAAATTGAAGAAGACACAAAAAAATGGAAAAAGATTCCATGCTCCTGGATAGGAAGAACAAATATTGTTAAAATGTTGACACGAACCAAAGCAATCTACATATTCAATGCAATCCCTATCAAAATAACACCAGCATTCTTCACAGAGCTAGAACAAATAATCCTAAAATTTGTATGGAGCCAGAAAAGACCCCAAATAGCCAAAGCAATCTTGAAAAGGAAAACCAAAGCAGGAGGCATCACAATCCCAGACTTCAAGCTACACTACAAAGCTGTAATCATCAAGACAGTATGGTACTGGCACAAGAACAGACACTCAGATCAATGGAACAGAATAGAGAACCCAGAAATGGGCCCACAAACGCATGGCCAACTAATCTTTGACAAAGCAGGAAAGAATATCCAATGGAATAAAGACGGTCTCTTCAGAAAGTGGTTCTGGGAAAACTGGACAGGAACATGCACAAGAATGAACCTGGACCACTTTTTTACACCATACACAAAAATAAACTCAAAATGGATGAAAGACCTCAGGAAGAGGTAAGACAGAAAGCCATCAAAATCCTTGAGGAGAAAGCAGGCAAAAAGCTCTTTGATCTTGCCCACAGCAATTTCTTACTCAACATGTCTCAGGAGGCAAGGGAAACAAAAGCAAGAATGAACTATTAGGACCTCATCAAAATAAAAAGCTTCTGCACAGAGAAGGAAACAATCAGCAAAACTAAAAGGCAACCGACAGAATGGGAGAAGATATTTGCAAATGACATATCAGATAAAGAGTTAGTACCCAAAATCTATAAAGAACTTACCAAACTCAACACCCAATAAACAAATAATCCAGTGAAGAAATGGGCAAAAGACATGAATAGACACTTCTCCAAAGAAGACATCCTGGTGGCCAACCGACACATGAAAAAATGCTCCACATCACTCATCATCAGGGAAATACAAATCAAAACCACAATGAGATACCACCTTACACCTGTCAGAACAGCTAACATTAACAACTCAGGCAACAACAGATGTTGGCCAGGATGTGGAGAAAGAGGATCTCTTTTGCACTGCTGGTGGCAATGCAAGCTGGTGCAGCCACTCTGGAAAACAGTATGCAGGTTCCTCAAAAAGCTAAAAATAGAACTACCCTACGACCCAGCAATTGCACTACTAGGCATTTATCCAAGGGATACAGGTGTGCTGTTTCGAAGGGACACATTCACCCCCATGTTTATAGCAGTACTATCAACAATAGCCAAAGTTTGGAAAGAGCCCAAATGTCCACCGATGGATGAATGGATAAAGAAGATGTGGTATATATATACAATGGAGTATTCCTTGGCAATCAAAAAGAATGAAATCTTGCCATTTGCAACTATGTGGTTGGAACTGGAGGGTATTATGCTAAGCGAAATCAGTCAGTGAGAGAAAGACAAAAATCATGACTTCACTCATATGAGGACTTTAAGAGACAAAACAGATGAACATAAGGGAAGGAAAACAAAAATAACATAAAAACAGGGAGGGGGACAAAACAGAAGAGACTCATAAATATGGAGAACAAACTGAGGGTTACTGGAGGGGTTGTGGGAGGGGGGATGGGCTAAATGGGTAAGGGGCATTAAGGAATCTACTTCCTAAAATCATTCTTGCACTATATACTAATTTGGATGTAAATTAAAAAAAATAAAAAAGTAAAAAAAAACAAGTAAAAAAAAACTTCAAAATAACGCTCTCCCTACACCTAAATTATCCTGTGCAATCACCATCTTTGAGAAAAAAATGAATGCTTCACAGAAATATAACAAAAAAGAAGGTGGCCTTCTGTACATATATCCAGATTGCCTACTGTGTTTGCAAAGTACAGGACTTGAACACAAAGCTGTAAATAATAATAATAATAATAATAATAATAATAATAGACAACTTGGTAACATATTTTTAAGTTACTTGCAAAGTACAGGACTTGCATAAAGCTGTAAACAATAAAAAAATAATTATAATAACTTGGTAACTTATATTTTTAAGTTACTTTCACATGCATTCTTTCTTTGAAGCTGACAATATCTCTGTGAGGTAGCCAAGATGTCGTTATCCTCGTGTTATGAACGATGTTGTGGTCCTCCACTCCTGCCTCATCTCCTTTGTGGGAATAGTGACCGTTTTTCTCACTTTTGCCTGCCAGGTAGGACATTTTCTGGGACCTGAAGCTTTATACAACTTTTAAGAAAAGGAATGTAAAATCATGAATATAAAGTTAGGGATGAAGCATAACTTTTGGGCTTTACATGTATTAATTCATTCAATCATCATAGTAACACAGCACTATGATTACCATTTTACAGATGAGAAAACTGAGTCATTGAGATTTTTCTCCTCCATGACTCTGTCTCAACGTGTGAACAGAAGGCCGAAATAAAGAGAAGCACACCACTGCCCAGACCTCTAACCAGGGCAGCACTACATGAAGGACACCCATTCTAATGGATGAAACTCGTCCAGAGACCACAGCCTGTAGGCTGCCAGGACAGCCAGGCCCAGAACCAACCAGAACCTCCTACACCTAGGCCTGTGCATTCCAGGACATTATCATGATGCTACAGTTAACTAAGTCTGTGGAATCTCAGAAATAATCTTTTCATTATTTTGGGGGGTTTTCATTATTCTGGGTTTATTGGAAGGGCCATCTGAATCTCCTCAGACAGGGCTAAGCATACGCGCGCGCACACACACACACACACACACACACACACGGGCACTCATCCCACAGCCAAGGAAATTCTGATGTGGCAGAGTCTTGAAAGATCATACACACATCCTAATCTATTTTACACTGAGATTCAACTGATAACCTTATAACTGAACCTCACTGCAGTTCACACGTGGTTGTAGGTCCTAAACGAAGTAGTGTGCAGTGTGTGTGCTGGTGGACTTATTGGGCATAATCTGAATACTGTGTGCAGAGACATCAACAGCGATGAAGACTGGCTTCACGGCTATGGCGTGAAGAGATAAAGCAGGGAGGGAGGGGAGGGTGGGTGATGGGTATTGAGGAGGGCACCTTTTGGGATGAGCACTGGGTGTTGTATGGAAACCAATTTGACAATAAACTTCATATATTGAAAAAAGAAAAAAGAGATAAAGCAACCTCCAAAAAGCACACACAACTGGAAAATCAAAAACCGATCTAAAAGTAGCACGTTTAGAGTTGTAAGAATGACTGCCAAATTTGTTTGAAGTTCTAAAAAATAATTTTGAGGGTCTTACTTCTGATACTACTTTTTTCTTCTCTCTTACGACTTTTCTTCCAGACAGTTTGGAAATTCTCACATCATGAGAAAAGGTAATTTTTTGAATACGTCGAGACAATGTCTCTCATACCAAGTAATCACCTGAGCCAGGATCAAAAAAGATCTGGAAAAGCCATTATTTAAACTGGGAAAAAATAAATTTTTCTTCAGCACCATCGTGCAAATGTTCACTCTTGCACAACTCTAATGCCTTTGGGTTTTAAAAATCTGTGCTAAAATCACTGCAGAATCTTAACACTGAAATATTTTCTTTCAACTTTTCATTTAAAAAATACAAATGTAGAGTTTTCATATTTTTAACTGGGGATTTCAGAAAACATCACTTTGAAAAGATAATTATTTGCTATATGCTAGCCTTTATAATGTTCCCTCAGCCATGGAGGATACTTATTTCTCCAAATATGGAACATGGCATTAAGGATTCCCCCACACTGATGTTTTATTTCCTTTAAAATTTATTCAACAATGGCATCTCCTTTTGTGAAAAATGAAAATTATACATACACATTCTTTCTATATAATACAATCCATCCAGTCTATCAAAACATCCCAATAAAATGTATTTGCTCATTTCTTAAGGAGAACTTAAATATGTTTCTCTTTGGTATATGTGGAAAATGTAAATCATCATCCATCTATCGCTTCATTCATTCAATAAATACTTAGCACTTCTATTTGCCAATGCACTGGGTGTATAAGACAATATCCTTGCCTTCGCTGAACTTAAATTTGAGTGAAATTCCCAAAGGCCCTCACTGGTATTTAGCAGAACACTTGGATATATTTGTCCAATTTTCTTCCTTCTGGGAAATATGTTGGAAATGTTTCCTAAAGTTCATAATAAACATTGGGGGTGGAAAATGGCAGAAGCAAGATTTGTCTTTTATGAAAGAAGAAATAACTATTAAAGCTATCCACTGGTAAAAATGACTACCTTGCAAAAACGGCAAACTGCGACATTGTTAGTATTCTAGTAGTGAGAAGAAACTCAAGCTGGATGAGTCTGGAAAGCTGGAAATAGTGCCTAGCAGACTCCCACATTAGGTGAAATGTCAGGGGTGCTAAATTCAAAGGATGCTAATTCAAAGTGCTACTTCAAAGAGTGTGATGTTATCAAATCTGACTTACAGACTAGACTACTGAGATGCCAAATATACCAATGACAAGGCATTAGTATTCTCACTCCATAATAACGTTTTAAGTTGTATTAATTGGTTCCCCTGAAAAACTGATAGAAAACAAGGAGTGTAAATATCTGATGCAGAAATTATTCAAGAAGGTGCATACATGTTCTCAGCCATCTTAGTTTTTTGGAGAGTCCGAAACATTCTGATGAAGTTTAACTTTACCAAATTAGTTAATCACCTCACCAAATATCTGATCAGGGTACATGGGTGGCTCAGTCGGTTAAGCATCTAACTTTGGCTCAGGTCATGATCTCACAATTCCTGAGTTCGAGCCCTGTGTTGGGCTCTGTGCTGACAGCTGAGAAATAGCCTGCTTCAGATTCTGTGTCTCCTTCTCTCTCTGTCCCTCCCCTGCTCATGCTCTCTCTCTCAAAAATAAATATTAAAAAACTAAAAAAAAAACCATATCCAATAAATCAACAATATTTTATATGACTTGTTTTTCACAGATGCAATGCAGTAGCTTTGGCGATTCCAATGCCAACATTATTAGCTGCAAGGCTTTGAGCAAGTTCCCAACCTTCTCTGAACTTCACTTTCCTCACCCATAAAATCGGGCTACATAGTACCCATCTCATAGCATTGTGGTAAGGATCTGAATAGTCAGAAAGAGCTCTTTTGAGGAGGTCTTTGGAAGCTGTGGAAGGCAAAATAGCTCCACAAATATGTCCACATCCTAATCCCTGGAACCTGTGAATATGTTGCATTCCATGGCAAGAGGGACTATCTAAATGAAATTAAGGTTACCAATCTTAAAAATGGGAAAGTACCCTGCAATGTCCAGGTGGAATCAATCTAACCACATGAGTCCTTAACAGAACTTTCTCTGACTAGAATGAGAGAGAGAGGCAGCAGAAGAGAGGGTCAGAGAGATTGAAAGTGTTAAGGTTCCGAGAGATGCAAGATTTCTGGTTTGAAGATGGAAGCAGGGAATGTGCCAAGAGAGGCAGGTGCCCTTTGAGAACTGAGAAAGGCTCTCAGCTTGCGGTCAGAAAGGAAACTGGGACCTCAGTCTTACAACCACAGGAACTGAACTCTGCCAACAATCTGAATGAGTACAGCACCCTCAGACAAGAGGTCAGGCTGGCTGACACCTTAATTTCTGCCTCATGAAACCCAGTGCAGAGAAACCAGCCACATATACTCAGACTTCTGACCCACAGAAGTGTGGAAGAACATCTGTGTTGTTTTTAAGCCATTAAATTTGTGGTAATTTGTTACAGCAGCAATAAAAAATGAATACATTATACACTTGAAATTAATATAATATTATATGTCAAATATGCCTCAATTTAATAAAAAAACTAATACATTTGCATTTGGACTCATCCTGGGACTGTAAGTTCCTGCCCATTGTACCACCATTATTTACAACAAATATGGATTGAGGAGTGTGTTATGGATAAATGTAAAATACATGTCAGTTAAGAAAACAAGAAAGCTATTTGAAGCTGAACAAGTTAAGGACACTGTCAGAAGGGACACTGCTCAGATTGCTAGACTTTTCCTCAAGCTCTGATCTAAATTATGCAATAATTACAAAAAGTTAAAGCTGAATTGATTATCAGGAAAATTATAAAGAAAAGTTCTCAAAGGATTAGTCCAGAATCTTTTGTTGTACTTGAATTACACTGAAGGATGTAAAACAACTTCTTCTTCGTTCACTATCTCCGTATTACCAGCATACAGTACCTGCTTAATAAAAATCTATTAACTGGACAAGTGAAAGCATATTTACGGTGACTGCAAATAGAGAACTATTATTATGCTTTGCATTGAACTAGTACTTCTGTAACAGCATCTGTTTAAGGGATTGCTCTGATTTCAAAAATTTCAAACTTGTTTTGGCTAAGTTTATGCAGACCGTGTGGTCCCCAGTAAACATTACCATAGTAATGTTTTCAGGAGTAAAGGGATAAAGAAGGAAGATGATGCTGATGAGCTCCAGAACTAAATCACGTTGGCTGCGCTCCAACTCTGGCCAGGCATCTGCGAGGGCAAAGAGAGCATGTTTCTATGGATTGGCTCATCAGGCTAATGGGCTGTTGGCACTTCTCTCCCAGGACAGTTGAAACTCCTGAGACAGACTGAGCAGGAAGAGAGAGCTCGCAGATCCCTTGTGATAAACAGGGTCCTCGGCTTTCTTTGCATGAATGGCTGCATTATGTGCAGATGTTCAGTGCACTTCCACAAGCTTTTATGGATGAATAAGTGGTATCATTATGATGTGATTTGACCAGAAATGAAGCATGGCCCACTGCCATCTGCAAAAATCCTATCTTTCTGGTATAGATTGTAGAGGGATGAAGCTAATGAAACTAAAATACTCCAGAAATACGGATGACTCCTGGAAAGACTATCAATTACTCTCAAAATAAGAAACTGAATTTCTCTCTGCACCATTCTAGTTTTGAAAATCTTTCACTTCTGACTGTGTCTTCTTTGCATTAAAACAACAACAACTTTAAGCCATTCCATGAAAAAAAAAATCTGTCTCACAGGAAAATAAGTGGAGCTAAATAGGAAATATCTCCCAACAGCTACAAAAGTCAGCAATTTCTGTCAGTCAGAAAGGCATATGATGTGCAAAGTCAGCATATTTCCTACTTTGACTCCTCTGTGACCAGGTCTTCACACATCTCCAGCTGAGGAGACAGAAGATAGATTTTGTATTCCTCACATGATAGTTGGGGGAGGATGAGAGGCGGTGAGGGACCTAAATGCAAAGAAAAGGAAATGAAGAGGGGAAGTTAAGGGAGTGGTTGGATTGTTCACACCTGCCTAATGTGCAGGAGAAGATTTCAGAATACTAAGACAAGGAATGATGACCCATTGGGTCTCCTATCTCCCAAAGTTAAGAACTGAACACTTCAAATACAATGATGTCAAATCACTGGTAGATGGAAATAGACAATACCTTGTGCAAAACATTAGTCAGAAGATGTACAAGAAGTTAAAAAGAAGAAAAAAGGGGGAAAAAATTAAGCCTAGAAAAAATCTACTTGGATATAGCTCTCAGGGTGGGGAAGGGCTTTCTAAGTAATGAACAAATTCAGAAGATCATACTGTTACATTTAGCTATATTAGATTAAATGTTCCTATATTAAATATGCCATAAAATTAAAAGGCAAAGAAAAGAGAGACAAAATATTCCCAAGAAATACTTTTTAAAGTTTGGTATCCTTAATATAAAGTCAGCACTTACAAAAATTTTCATACCATGAGATAAAAATGTTCAATGAACATGAGCAGAAATTTTTAAATGGCTAGTAAGCACATGCAAAAATTTATTCTGCTACTAACCAAAAAAGTATAAAATAAAAGAAGATACTATTTTTTTCTATCAAATGGGAAAAGTTGTTTATTATTCCTTTTAAAAATAAAACCACTCTGGACTGTTAAAGATACCAAGAGACAGACTTGCTGTCTGTAAACTGAACTAACTAACACTAATAAAAATCAGAAATGGAGTGAAAGATGTATGCTGCAAGCTGTTTATAGAACTTTATTTAAGCATATGAAACCAGGAACACTCAGAGACTGGTTAAATATAGCCATGGCTCTGACACTGAAAGTGCCTTCAGAGATTTCTTAGTGGTATGAGAACAGCCTTATGATGTATTAAGTGAAAACTCAGAATTAAAAAAAAAAGCTACATGTTCAGTACCCAAATTTAATTATAAAATTTGCTTTTATCTAAGTAAGAAAATTCTAGAAAAATATACATCAAAATAAAAAGAAGGATTATCTTTGGGTTATAGGAGGGAGGCATAGCAATGTGGCTCAGGCACCAGCAAAGCAAAAGCAACAATTTTTTTTTTCTGAAAGAACTTCATGATTAAAAAAGAAAAAGCAATGAATTAGTCATCATGAGAAAAATCAGAACATGTTTGGACTTCTTTATATTTACTGTGCAGTTTCGTAGTATTTTCATTTCGAAATACAAACATGGGTTGAAGGGATTATATCCTTCTATTCTTTGCTTAATCTCTTGATTTGCTCTGAATGCCTTGATCTGGTCCTAGTTACAAATGATTTTTATTTTCTAATTTATATTTTCCTACACTTTCAATAATTTCTACAATTAGAATGTCCGCTCAATTCTCTGATTAGACAAAACATTAATTGAATCACCGAAACATTCACTGATAACTTTATACCCAATTTTTTTTATATTTGGAAGATAATATCGTTAGTTCCCACAAGTTAGGCAAATCTCGCCAAGTCCTGGTTATTTTTGAAGACTTACAGCAGAACCAGCAGCAGACTGGGTGAATGGGACTGACACTCCAACTGCAGCTAATACAGAGGCACAGCTACCCCAGCGTGGGCTAGCCTTCCTCTCCCCCCAACCCCACGCAGCACTCTCCTATTAATGTCGCTAAATTCCAACAGTTCATTTTGAGACCGCGCAAGCGGGGGGAAGGGGCAGATAGAGGGGGACAGAAGATCCAAAGCAAGTTCTGCTCTGACAGGCTGACAGCAGCAAGCCTGATGTGGGGCTCAAACTCACAAACTGTGAGATCAGGACCTGAGCATGACCTCAACCGGCACCCCGAGAACAGGTTTTTAAAGGGCAAAATTCATCTCTTCATCTTCTCTTATCTGCTCTCTGATGCCTCGCAGGGCTCAGCACGCAGTAGGTACTTGCTCACAGATTAATTTTAAGAACCAGTGAGCTAATATACGTGCAATCCCTCCAAATGGGATATAAACACAAGCAAGTCATAGCTGATGGGTTGCCTTGAGCTGCACTATTTCCTACACCAAAATGTCCTATTTCTTTTGTGAATTTTAAATTATTAAAATAATATACTTGTTCATTTATCTAGTGACTTGTGCTCAAAATTTACCACTGAATAAACTAAAGAAGACATTCCACCCTAGGGGAGAAAAGAAGCATATGGCTCAAACTCAGCCCAAGTGTGAGATTCTTGTAAGACTATTCAACACTTCCCAGTGGCCTCCAGAATAATCCAGAAGTTCCTTAGAATATACATTTAGCTACATTCTACTTCAGGATTCAGAATTCTAGTCCTTCACTAAATATCAGTAGGAGTATCTGGGATATAGAGTCTCACCTAATGGCTTTTTAAAAATGTTTTCAAATAATTCAAGTGCCCTTAAAACGGAAGCTATCCACTTAACCATTTCTAACCAAAGGAAATGGTCACTGTCAGCTGCCACTCTGAATCAGATGTTCAGGCAGAAAGAAAGTTCTGAATTTAAGAGCATCACTGTCACAATTATACCCTAAATTGGGCTCAACTCTGCTACCAACAAAACAAAACAAAACAAAACAAAGCTAAATAAAACAAACAAACAAAAAACCCACCACTACAAGTAAAACAAAACAGCTTGCAAAATGGAAAAAATCGTCGTCATTTGTGAGGCCAAATGCACTTGATATTTCCAATGAAAGCATTGTAAGAAAATCAAGTTGGAAGCTTTGTTCTAGTCATCTTTGTTGGTTTTTTTTCTTATAAAGCATACAATGCCATTAATATTTATTGCTTTACTTTATTCTACCTATAAACCACTACAAACCTGTATCCGTATTCACTGAGGAAATGAATTAAATCCAACACTAAGCTTAGTAATTATTCCCAGTTTTAGGATACCTAACTTTAAATACTGTATTTATGAGGGATTTTTTTTAAGTTTGTTTATTTTCAGAGAGAGAGAGAAAGAGAGAGAGAGAGAGCACGTGCATGCCCATGAGCAGGGAAGGGGTAGTGAGAGAGAGAGAGAGAGAGAGAGACAGAGAGAATCCCAAGCAGGCTCCGTGCTGTCAGCATAGAGCCCAAAGTGGGGCTCAAACTCACGAACCTCAAGATCATGACCTGAACTGAAACCAAAAGTCGGACACTGAACTAACTAAACCATCTAGGGGCCAAAGGGCTCTTTTTTTTTTTTTTTTTAATTAACAAAAAACCGCATCATTTGTAAGGTCAGAAATTACAATCCAATTTTCATTTTTTAAACCCCTTCGGTGAATCAAGAGGGCCTCAGAATGTCCCAAAATTAAATGCCTGCGATTAAATCTCCTCAAAATAAAAACTACATGTGACAATCAGACCAAAACTTATTTTGAGGAGGAGGCCTTTCTCCTCAGACAGGCCACTTTACATGCAGAAGAATCCCAAATGATCTGACAGGCTACAAGTGGAAAAGCACGTTCCTCATTGCTGACAGTCTTTCAGAAAGCACAGTGCATGGTTTGACAGCACAGAGAAGGTCTCCCATTTGGGGACAGAAAAAGGAATAAAACATGTTCAGCTAAAAATGGTACAAGGATGCTGTTCCCGTAACTGTTCTAGCTAGAGAGGGAGACCTGTTATTTACCACAGTGCAATGCTGGAGTTGCTGGGAGGGGGCGGAAGGGGTGGGTCCCTGAATGCAGTGACCCCTCCAGAGATGACCTGTGAGAGGGCACCAGCCAAGAATCAGCTGGGACTTTAGTCCACATCAGCTACTTGGATACTAAAAACTCCCTTGCTACCCCTCTTGCTATGGAGGTCATAATAACTGCCTTGAAATATGGCACCTCCAAAAACTCATAAAACAGGACGGACTTTTTCATTGTGGTAAAATATACACAACATAAAATTTACCATCTTTAACCATTTTAAAGTGAACAATTCCGTGTCATTAAGTACATTCATGTTGCTGTGCAGCCATCACCAATATCCATCTCCAGAAATTTTTCATCATCCCAAACTGAACCTGTAGCCACTAAACAGCAACTACTCATCCCCTCCTTTTCTCGGCCCTGAATAGGACTTTGATAATAAATATTAAGAAACCAACTTTGTATACCCGAAACTAATACAACACTGTATATTAATTCTACTGGAATTAAAATTTTAAAAAAAGAAGAAAGAAGCCAACTTTATTCAACACTATGAAGTAACAGTACTTCTCTCCTCCCAGGGAAACCTTTTGTGCTGGCACATTTCCCTGTAGCATAAAAGAAATCAGAGTTACAGTGCAGCTGGTCAATATTAATGATAGCTACATCTCTGATGTTCAAATAATATCACTGAGACAACTTTCACACCAAGGGCTTGTCTCCAGAGAAGGCTCAGTTGAGGCGCTGGGGCTGAGAACTCTGTTCATTTAACTCTGCACAGTCGCAAATAGAGCTGGGATATTTGAGAGTGTCACTATATTCTAATTAGGTTTCTCTACTGGTTTTCTCTTAAGAGAGGTTTTCTGTGGCTCTGAGAAATCCTTACACTTCTGGTACGTACTAAATTAAGAAATGGGGAATGGAGTATGATGTTCTGTCAGTCTAGACAGTCTTGCTGCTCTGGGACAGATATGAAATGATGACAAACAGAAAACCCACCAACTTGCCTCCCACCTGGGGATAAAATAATACCGTGGCTCTGATTGATTCACACACGAGATACTCATTATTCTTCACCTTGGTTGTGTATTTAATAAACATTGCTAGAGCATTTGCTATGTCCTGCACTCTGCTAGGGGCTGGGAACTCTGCAGTGATCAATCAACCTCTGGCTTTGCAGTGATCAAGCTCTGGGGGAGTGATGGGTGTCTGCCTGAGTGTTCTCCTCTCTATGGAGCTGGGCATCCTGATCTTTCCTTTCCGAATGTCCCCCCTACTGCTGGGCTCTGACTGTACCACCCCGAGCTTCAAGCCTCCTGAAAGAACAGCGATTTTTTCCAGCTTTAGAACGTATACTGCTTGGACTGCAAAATTTTAAATTTGGTATTGCCAATGAAAATTTTCAGTTATTTAAAAGAATTAAAATAATGTGTTTTAGAAAAATATCCTGGCAGAAAATGATTAATCACAAGCTTAATCTGAATGTCTGGGAGAGGACAGTACTTAACTATGCAAGGGGCTTATATGTGCAGCAATAATTACTGTAGTATTAATTTGTTTTTGTTCTTCCTGGATCCATACCCTCTCTCCTCTACCCCTCCCACTCTATTTTTAAGCAGGCTTTGTGATGCCTTGCTTGAGAAGCCGGAAAGTGGAATAAGCTCGAATTCAAAGCTCTGGTAAAATCCTAAATCCATGCAAACAGATTCGCTGGGTGTGCTGGATTGGGCTGGAAGAAGACAGAACACCTCCTGTAGACACAGAAAATCCAAAAGAATCTACATTCAAACAGAATTAATGAGTGAATATATCAAAGTTACTGTAGATTGAAATACAAAATAATGAGTTTTATTTCTATACTAGCAGCAAATAAAAATAAAGTTTTAACAAAAATACCATTTATAATAATACTGAAGCCCATTAAATATCTACAAATAAATCTAATGAGATATATCCAAGACTCTACTGCTAAAAATTACATAACTTTATTGAAAATAATTTTTAAAAGACCAAATCAATTGGAAGACTCAATGTTGTAAACACATCAGTTTTTCAAAATTGAGTTGCAAATTCAAAGCAATCCCAATCAAAGCCCCACTAGAATTCTTGGTGGGAACTGAAAGCCTGATTCTAAAATTGTTATGCAAATGAATAGCCAAAACAATCCTGAAGGAGGAGGAGAATGAGGAAAAGAAGGAAGTGGAAGAAGAAAGCTGAAAGACATTACTCTATAGCAAACTTGCTATAAAACTGCAATGCTTAAGACAATATGGACACAAGTGGAAACATGAATGCACAGGACCCTGAAACAGACTCATATATATAAATGGCTCCCTGATTTATGACAATGGTGTTTTGCAGAACAGGAAGAAACTGAAACTGAGAAAGCAGCTAGGTGTGGGGCACAGGCTTGCTCCTAAAAGGACTTTTAGGAATAAGAAACATCACTTCAGACCCAGACATTCATCTGAATGCCCTTCCCCCGTGCTCCTTAGTACCCTGTATATTTTTAAGTCTCTATACCTACCTAAATGTGAAAATCAACTCTTTATGTGTCTCCAGCCCAAGCACACAACGTGTTGCCTGTCACATAGTAGGCAAGGAACTGAACTAAGCATGAGAGGTCCAACACAGGCTGCTGGAAATCATCTCCAATAGTAGGATCTGCCGTGATTGTCAAGAACAAAAGCTCTTTAGAAGTAGTAGAGAGCAATGGCGCCTCAGAAATATGTGACCCTTTTTGTCATCTTTAAAAAGGGGGGTAAATACAGAGATTCCTCATCTTTCAAAACTCGCCAGGGTGGCAGGGATAGACTAACAATTTCCCACTAGTGAAGTTGGAAGATCACACATGCTATGCAGAGTTGGGGTCAGCCATGCAGAGGTAGATTGCCCTCAGAAGCCTAGTGGTAGACGTGACCAGGAACAGAGCTTGGATACAGGCCAATCAGTGAGCTTTTCCAACATTCAGCTTCAAACAGCCCAATATCCCAGGGGACCTGAGCACTTGTAGAAAATAAACAGAACATATAAAAACATACACAAATATAATCTCAGTAATATATCTGAATAATATATCTGGGTAATAAATCTCACAAATATAATAAATAAGTAGTCCATTCATTTTTGGTCTGTCATGGGCAACTGGGGAAAGTAGTAGATACATTTCTGAAACTCCACCCAGTCTCCCACTTCTTTTCCTGAAAATTCTCCTCAACCCAAGAATGGATCCTAATGGTCATGTTTAAACTATGAGACCTATATCCCTGGCCCCAGTGGATTGGCCCCACGGGCCAAGCTAAGTTAAACAGATTCTGTCTCCTAGGAATTGGAACTGGGACTTTAGTTCGTCTCTGGTGGCTGTGAAAAGGCCATATTCCAAAATGTGAAAGGAGAAGCAGAAAAGACTGGTCTGCAGAAAGAGAAAACAAAAGCAGACACTAGGAAGAAACGGAAACAAGAGACCATATGGCCTGACAGAGTGAGAATGAGACCAAAACACAGCCACCTGCCTTCAAACATTTCCAGCCCTGCCTAGTCCTTTGTGATGTCCCTTCACACTAACTGTCTTTGGATTCTACAAGATAGCCCTGGATCATATCCATGTGCGCAATACATTTCCCCTTTTCATTCAAGCTAGTGATATTTCTGCAACTGCTCCTTGCAAACAAAGGAAACCTAACTTTAAGAAGATGCCCAATATAAGTACATGCACATTGGCTTTAATTTTCCTACAAATTTAAAGGTACGTTAAGAAAAAAAATTGAAGCGATTTTATGAACCATTGTCTTTCTTCACTAATTGAAAGCCTTGAAAGTCAAAAGGAAGTGAGCCAATGGAGAGAGGCACTATTCAGTTTCTTTGAAGATATTTTGACATATGGAGCATATGGCTAAAGAGTATGTACACAGAGACATTTATGCCACTCAAATACAGGTATTCAAGGGCCTCAGATGTTCCTTTGCACTGTTTAGTGAACATCTTGAAGTATTCCAATTTGAAATGTATAATATAATGAGTTTTTAATTGTTGCATTTTTCTAGGTGACAAACAACTCTGCACACCAGTTGAATTATAAATTCAGATTGTGTTTCTCAAGCTCTTTCTCCCTCCATGTGCCCATTTCAAGTGAATTGTGCTTTGTCTAATGTCTGTTTTTAGCTAATCCCTATCATCAAAAATAGAGAAACCCAAATGATTACAATCATGGCTCAATGTAAAAAGCTCAAGTCACAGTCACCATATTTAAAGCACTACTTTTACTCTCATGGTGTCCTCCTCCTGTGGTTCAGCTGCTCTTTTGGTTCTGGCCCATACTCACATCAGTTTGTGGGCTCAGCACTTACTCTGGGAAGTTCATCAGATACAGATCTAGACCACAGGGAGAAAACACATTATGTTTTTATTCTGACATATATTCTACCAAAGCCTCAATCAACTGCAGAGTTTGACGGATTGCTCATTCAATTAAGGGAAAGATTTATCAAATTGTGATCTGTGTTATGCTCAGCTTTACTGTGCCTTAACTTCCAAGTGTGCATTCCTTGACCTCAATTTAATGGAGATAGAATGATGAAGCACTGCAGAGACAGCAACGTGGTTGTACAAAAGGACTGAGTTGTTAGCCGACAGTGGAGGCAATTTAGTGTATGACAAAGAGTAGCCCTTCCACATGAGACAAACATGGGTCCCTCTCTCAGCTCTATCATCCCCTAGCTGTTTCACTGTGGTCACCTCACATCCTTGTAAGCCTTAGTTTACTCATCTGTAGAAAGGGAATAATAAAGGCACATACTGAGCAGTATTGTTATATGGATTAAGTAAACTGACATATGTAGAGTAAGTGGTATAGAGGTTGGCGAAGTTTTTCTCTACAAGACCAGATGGTAAATATTTTAGGGTTTGCAGGTGAGACAGTGTTTCCAGCAACTACTCAGTTCTGCTGTTGTAGCCAGAAAGCAGCCTCAGACGATACACAAATAAATGGGCGTGGTTATGCTCTAAAACTTCACTTCTGGACACTAAAATTTGAACTTCACATCATTTTCAGATGCCATGAAACATTATTTTTATTTTTTCAACCATTTAAAAATGTAAAAATGATTCTTAGCTTGCAACCTGTACAAAAATAGGCAGCAAACCTGCCCACAGCAAACCCTGAAAAATATCATCAGTATTGCCAATAACAATAACCGAAAACAGAAGAGGGATAATGTTACTGTCAAATAGGTAAAGAGATGCTTTTTGATTAAATGTGTTACTTTTTCCCTATAGTTGAAACTGTAGTTGGAGGGCAGATTAGAACAAGATGTTTGGATGGTGCCCATGAGATGACAGAATACACAACTTCGAGGGTTCAAGAAGGAGCAGAGAGGCCCAGTCTTCCCACTGCAGCTTCCACTGTTGGCTAGTCCAATTGCATATGGCAGCCTAGACTTCCAAGTTTAGCTGGACCTACATAGCTAACATTCAGGATGTCAGACCAGTCACGACAAAAATAAGGGATCTATATGGATTTTAATTAAACATAGAAACAACCTATTCTATTTCACTTTTTCATCTATACAATAAATGGGTTTTACTGCTTTATCTTTAAAGACCTTTCTAGTTGGGGTGCCTGGGTGGCTCAGTTGGTTAAGCATCAACTTCGGCTCAGGTCATGATCTCACAGTTCGTGAGTTTGAGCCCCATGTCGGGCTCTGGGCTGACAGCTCAGAGCCTGGAGCCTGCCTTGGATTCTGTGTCCCTCTCTCTCACTGCCCCTCCTCCTTCTCTCTCTCAAAAATAAACATTAAAAATTAAAAGAAAAATTAAGACCTTTCTAGTTCACTAGAGGGGTCAGAAACCTAAAAGTTTTATGGGCCACAAAAAAGTTCCTTTCCTATCTAAAGGCATGACGTGGATTTACGACTGCTTCTGAATTTTTTAAGACAGGTGAACCAAGTAACCAATTGAAACTTAAAGAAAACCACTTTTATAAGAGTTGTTCCATGTTGGATGACCACAGCTCATATTTGCAATTAACAACTGACAATTTTTCACCCAGAAAAGACCAAGCACCAGCTACCTATCCAAAATCATGTGCTTGGGGTTGGTTTTCAAGGTCTTAGACTCATGTCTCATCACTCCATTGCTGACTGCCCTTTGAGACCAAGGGAATACAATTACAAGTCTGCCGACAGCTAAGGGTAAAATTATTATTTCTTTCTTTGGAACCAAATCCTCAGTCCAATCTCTCCAGTTTAATGAGCAGAGTCAAGAAAAGTAGGTAGATGGAGAAGAGGTGAAATTTAAATGCCACCACCTCAATAAGGTATTAGTCAGTGAGTAATGCCAGATAATTGAGATCATATAGTTGGGATCCTGAAGAAGTAGAAAAGTTAATGAATATATTTGCAGAGTGTCTCTCAGGTAATATCCCAAAGTCAGGATGTTTACTTTGCTGATTTTTTTTAAAGGAGTGATGATGTATAGAAAACTTGGAGGAAAAAAAAAACTATGGGTTTTTATTTCGGCCCATATTCATTCTCTTTGAGCGTTAGTACCCCAAGCCCTAGACCATACCTCCATTGCTCCCTTATGGGAAGTTCATGTTGGTAGCATTCATATAATCCTACCAGCTGGAAGCACTTTACGATCCGGAGAAACCTATTCACAAGTCAGCAACGTGGAGGTTCCCTTTGTCCATCCACACATGAATTCTGCTCCAATTAAATGTCAACTCATCATCCCACATTATTCACCACAGCTAATGTTTTGGGTGCTGTTGTCAAGAAAAACTGAAATAGTTTCTGCCCTTCTTATCTTTATAATATTTATGTGTAGGAGAGTGAAGGCCAAAAAGAAAGACTCTGTCATTGTCTAAAATCATAGGAGCTTTTATTTCTTGAAGATGAAGGTTTCGATGCTAATCCAAATCCTCATTAAATATTGACTTCTTGGTCTCCTTTCCTACATTTTGCATTTCAGTAACTTTCAAAGATACTTGTCATCTCAGAAGAAAAAGCTAGTAAGAAATATATGTCAGAAATACTCCGTGTAAATTTAGAATCAAAATAACTTCCTTATATCTGATTTTTAAGAGACAGATGATTTCCACATAAAAAGATATCAGAAAAGGCTAATTCATTTAGAAGGAAAAACAGAAAACTTACATAAATATATAGTAAATATAAGTCTGACAAAATACATTTAGGGATTGCACTAGTTCACCAGATCAAGTATGAATTGGTTATCTTGTTGTATCTTTAAAAGCATAAGCATAAAGCTGTGGTCCTGAAAAGTGTGGATAATGCAATGCATAACTTGTCAGACGCATGCCAGTATCCTTTAGACCCATCAGGCAGCAGAGACACCAGAAAGTTCTACCTGCCCTAAAAATTATTTCTTTGCAAAAAAGGAAAAACAAACAAACAAAAAAATCAAAGTAAAACTAATACTGACAACCACTCTACATGTTGAAGTTATAAGAGAGCACTATAGGTGGTAGTTTGTATAGGCATACACAGATATTTATCCAACCACCGTCATATTCTCGAGCAAAGTTCAGGAAATTCAAAGTTCAAAGTAGATTATTAAAATAAAACATGAGCCATTAACCATACTCCTCCTCAGGTAGCCTGTTTTCCTTTTCATCACTGCTAAGTAAAACTAGTAGCCCACCCATTTCAGCCCCCCTACATAGACCCAGAAGTCTGCTGGTGATGCCTGGGAATGGACCATATGGAGGCATCTGAACAGCTTAATGCCAATGTTCCAATAAGAATTGTAAACTGATTAGTTCCCTCATGACCTTTGACTCTAGCTGTCGACTTCCAGCCCTCTCACACGTCTCCTCCCTCACATCCCCCTTCATGTACCATTACCACCCCAGATGGGAACCCGCCAGTCAGCCTTTCCTGCCGTCTTTCTCTTATTCTCCTCCCCACCTTTAGTGTTCAAGGGATTCTGATTTCAGTTTTATACGTTTCATTCTCCCTGGCAGGTGTCTTCTGGTACCACAGCTCCAACCATCACTTGTGTTTGTTTGACCATACCTATATCTACAGCAAGTCATAGCTGACGGGTTGCCTTGAGCTGCACTATTTCCTATACCAAAATGTCCTATTTCTTTTGTGAATTTTGAATTATTAAAGTAATATACTTCTCTCCTGCACTCCAGATTGGTATTTCCAATATCTCCATCTGGATGTTTCCACTGTTAACCCAACATGGCCAAATATAATGAATACACTTCTTTCCCCTTCTCTCAAACCTCCTTCTCATCCTCAGTTTCCGATCTTGTTTGATGGCAACTCAAAACATCTGGCTACACTGAACTAAGGGATCTCCTCCTCTTCCTCTCAACGAAAGCTGTCTCAAATTTACCTCTCCCTCTCCTTTCCCACTGCCACTGCCTCTATGGTGTGCTTTTATCATAGCCAAAACTAGTCTTCCCACATTCTGAGCTTTGTTTCCATAATTCAGAACTGACGATGTCCCTTTATCACTGTCTTGTTGCCTCAACCATCTAGGCTTTCCTGTTGCCATGGGATAACTCTAAACACCTCATCTGCCCCTGTATCTTCATTAACATCCCTCCTGCTACCTTGGATGCTCTCTAGGACTGCTGAAATCCCTACTTCCATCAATGTTTAACTCAAATGTCACCAACTTTGAAAAACCAAATGGTATCCATGCATCATTAAGTTATTCTTTTACACCGACTCTTGTACTTACTTGATACTCTGTAAATATTTCTAGTCAGCCTTTACTACAATGTACTCTGATTGTTTTTCTTCATGTGTATCTCCTTTATAAACCCTGAGGTCCCTAAAGCTAGAGGGAAAACAACCAACACAGTGCGGGGCAGAGAATGTACTCAACAATTGTCTGATCAGTCAATGAATGAAAACAGAAACTCCTTTCTGTTCCACTTTTCCTTTCTCCTGAATTTCATTTGTGATATTCCTAGAAAATGTAATATCCTCCACTGAGATGTACATAATTGTTGAATTAGTAGGACACCTCAACATATACAACATTAGAACCAAATATTCAACACAGTTCTTGTAATTTACAAGGTCATTAGAGTCTCAAGAAATGGGAATAAACAGACACTCCTAATTATTAGTCTTTCCTAATATTTAAGGTGCCTGCAACCCCCATCATCTTCCATATTTCTTTAATGTTGCATCTCCAAGAATCCCAGACTTAGCAGGGGGCTAAGCACAGCTGACCACCTGCACCTCGGTGGTGAGGTTTAGTCATGCAGGTTCCTGAAGCTTTCCTCACAGGTTGTTTTAAAATCAACAAAGGTGGTGATAGTGCGTTATAGAGAGACACTGCCTTGCCACTGCAATTGCACATGTGAGGCTTGGACAAATGTGCAAGGCAACTGGCCCCATAGCTGCTGTGTGCACGCGCAAACAGAAACCCATCGGGAAAGTGAAAAAGACTCTGAAGCCCCAATGTCAGCACAGGGATAGAAAAAGTTTCAGAGCTGTGCTAACAGCAACTTGGTACCACTGTGAAGGAAAAAAGTCCTAAGAAGTAATTTTTGCTGCCAGAGCTAAGAGAAACATGAATCAAATGTTCCTGCCGAGATGTACGAAAAGCTCCATCATCCCATCATGCTGGGAAACAAAAGGTTCCAATGCTGGAAACCACATCAGCTGGATCCACTGGATACAAGTTAAAGGACCACAAAATGATGATCACGCAGCACGTGCCCGCGGAAACAGAACTGGATGCTCTTATGTTCTACCACAGACCCTTGTATGTGACCTTGCACGAAGAGCCTAAGAGAAGAAAAGAAATAATAATAGAATTTTAATGCCTCTGTGCTTCAAAAAGAGTAATTTAAGCCAGATTTTCTCTTTTTGGTGTAAAGGCAGGACACAGCAGGATCGGGAACACACCAGTATGCTGATTGCTAGAGAACAAGCTGTGTTAGTGAAAGAAAAAGGGCTATTAATAGTTTCTAGATGCAGATAGGTGAAATGAACACATCTGAAATCGACTCCTGTTAGAAAGAAGGAAAGCACTGAAGGAAAAACCATTCCTTAAGTTGCATCTGCTGCTATCTGCTTTGCACACCCAATAAAATCTTCTTAACAGTTTTCAAGGGACCAGAAACTAACACCTGCCTCATAAGGAAATCTTCTAATAGGGTAATGGAGGGTTGTGCCTTGTATGGGCTGTACAGTGAAGAGCTTAGCAACCTGAGTCTTGGTTCCACTGACAGCTTTTGGAATTGGAAACGGCTGAAGCCCTTTGACAAGGGAAGTGATGCTAAGGCAGGAGTGAGTTTCAGGCACGAGTGAGTGGGGCTTCTTCTGCTCTCAGGTGGCTTTCCATCTAGCCCAACCACAACAGCCTCAACTAATGTATAAGTGAGTCAGACAATAACACAAAGTAAACTGGAAAAAAATGTGTGCAATTATGTAGAAGAATTAATAACATCAGGTGCTCAGGGAAGAGGTCAAGCCAAGCCGGGATGGGGACCTGATTGAGAGGAGTTCAAACAGGAGGTGTGGTGAGTGGGGCAGAGTTCCAGCTGACCCCAGAAAGAGAGTTAAGAGGAGCTATGAAATGAGCCACAGGATGAGGGCAGGATTGCCAGATAAAATACAGGGCACCCATTTTATCCATTTTGGAGAGTAAGTATATCCTAAATATTGCATGGAACATACTTATACAGAAAAACAATAGTCTTTGTTTGTCTGAAATTCAAATGTAACAGGGCATCTTATATTTTGTTTGCTAAACCTGGAAACCCTAAAGGAGGGAAATGAAGCCTTAGTGGGAAACAGGGCCTTAACTGAGAGAATTAGAATGGACAACCAGATTCATAACATCCAAATGAAGTGGGTTCCTAGAGGAGAGAAGAGTATTACGTTGTCATAGGAGAAGAACTCTCCTAAAAGCATGGACGCGGGCTGTCTTGCCAGGTTGCCACAGGTTCTACCCAAGGAGAGACGACTGAGGTCTGAACAGAGCTGGGAGACAAAGGAAAGTGGCTGGGAACAGAATCCTGGGAGAGGAGAAGTTCAGATTGTTGTCAGGGCTTGCTGCTCATGGTGATGAGGATGGAAGGGGCGACTAGTCCAGCCTGAAGAGAAACCCTAAGTAACGTGGGAAATCAAAGCTGAATTCCGTGACATACCCAACATATGGTCATCTGGCAAGACTGGTTCTCTTGGCAAATTGGAGGGAAGGACAGACAGACAGAGAGTGAGAGAGGAATGGACTCATTTTCCATCGGCGCATTTCTTGGAAATAGAACCAAAGAGGATTAGATCCTTATGTCTGTTATCTGCTACTTCTAAAGCATGAGAAAATGAGGCACCTCTTTAATGCTTGGAGAAGAGACGATAAGCCCAATAGAACAAAAAATCAAAGTTCAGTCTAAGTAAGTACACCTAAAGAGATAAGACAATTAATTTACTCTAAAAAAGTAAAAAAAAATACTAGGTCATTCATTTATTCATTCACTCAACAAACACCTCCAAGCACTTACTATGTTCCAGGCACTGTGCATCAGTAAACAACAAAAATATTAGAGTCGAGTAACATCACTAAAGCTACAGGTGACTCAACACCTTTAGAAGATGTAACCAACACTCTACAGAGAAGCTATGAAATTTAAAAGTACCTTGATTTTCCGGGCTTCAAGCTGTATTACAAAGCTGTAGTCATCAAGACAGTATGGTACTGGCACAAAAAGAGACACTTCGATCAATAGAACAGAATAGAGAACCCAGAAATGGACTCACAAATGTATGGATACCTAATCTTCAACAAAGCAGGAAAGAATATACAATGGGTCTGTTCAGCAAATGGTGCTGGGAAAACTGGACCACAACATGCAGAAGAATGAAAATGGACCACTTTCTTACACCATACACAAAAATAAATTCAAAATAGATGAAAGACCTAAATGTGAGGCAGGAAACCATCAAAATCCTACAGGAGAAAACAGGCAGCAACCTCTTTGACCTGGGTCATAGCAACTTCTTACTAGACATGTCTCCAGAGGCAAAGGAAACAAAAGCAAAAATGAACTACTGGGACCTCTTCAAGATAAAAAGCTTCTGCATGGCAAGGGAAACAATCAGCAAAACTAAAAGGCAACTGATGGAATGGCAGAAGATATTTTCAAATGACATATGAGATAAAAGGTAGTATCCAAAATCTATAAAGAACTTACCAAACTCAACACCCAAATAAACAAATAATCCAGTGAAGAAATGGGCAGAAGACATGAACAGACACCAAAGAAGACATCCAGATGGCTAACAGACAGAAAAAAAGATGCTCAACATCCCTCATCATCGGGGAAATACAAATCAAAACCACAATGAGATACCACCTCACACCTGCCAAAAATGGCTAAAATTAACAACTCAGGAAACAATAGATGTTGAACTCTTTTGCACTATTGGTGGGAATGCAAACTGGTGCAGCCACTCTGGAAAACAGTATGGAGGTTCCTCAAAAAATAAAAATAGAACTACCCTATAACCCAGCAATTGCATTACTAGGTATTTATCTGAAGGATACAAAAATGCTGATTCAAAGGGGCACATGCACCCCAATGTTTATAGCAATGCTATCAACAAGAGCCAAATTATGGAAAGAGACTAAATGTCCATCAACTGACGAATGGATAAAGAAGCTGTAGTATACACACACACACACACACACACACACACACACACACACACACACTGGAATATTACTCAGCAATCAAAAAGAATGAAATCTTGCCATTTGCAACAATGTGGGTGGAACTACAGTGTATTATGCTAAGCGAAGAAAGTCAGTCAAAAAGATAAATATCATATGATTTCACTCATATGTGGAACTCAAGAAACAAAACAGATGGGGGGCTCCTGGGTGGCCCAGTTGGTTGAACGTCTAACTTCGGCTCAGGTCATGATCTCATGGTTTGTAGGTTTGAGCCCACGTTGGGCTCTGTGCTGACAGCTCAGAGCCTGGATCCTGTTTCAGAGTCTATGTCTCCGTTTCTCCACCCCTCCCACACATGCTCTCTCTCTCTCTCTCAAAAATAAATACACATTTAAAAAAATTTTTTTAACTAAAAAAAAAAAAGGAAAACAGATGAACCTAGGGGAAAGGAAGGAAAAATAAGATAAAAATAAGGAGGGAAGCAAACCATAAGAGACTCTTAAATACAGAGAATAAACTGAGGGTTGCTGCAGGGAAACTGGGTGGGGGAGATGGGCTAAATGGGTGATAGGCATTATGGAGGGCACTTGTTGGGATGAGCACTGGGTGGGATATGTAAGTGATGAATCACTAAATTCTACTCCTGAAACCAATACTACACTATATGTTAACTAACTCGGATTTAGATCAATAAAAGAAACAAAAATAATTTTTCAAAAAGCACCTTGATTGCAATCATTCATATAATGCAAGAAAAATGGGGAAGACTGTAGTAAATGCCTACCAGAAGACTATAGTGTAATATGGAGCAAAATCTTTCTAAAATTCAGGTAAAATTAACATAATTCCCAAATTAACATAACATTAGGTGTTATTTTTCCTTCTCAATATTTATTATTTCAACTGCTTATTTCTCCTGTAAATCGTTTACTAAATGAAGGTAAAATATAATTCAGAGCCTCTGAAAACCTGTCCCTATCATAAGAAAATATTTTAATAAAGAATTATCTGAATATTCTACACATTAAAAGAAAAATCAGTGACGGACACCACACAAGTATTCAAAAGATTTACATAGATAAAACCTGTAAAACTGCTTGTGTGTGTGTGTGTGTGTGTGTGTGCGCGCGCGCGTGTATAGCCATAAGCAATTCAAAGTACAAACTAGGGAGTACTCCAAATATAGCAGATGAAGATAAGAGAATCTTATATACCATGTAGAAAAATGGACAAAAGACATGAAAAGATAATTCCCAGGAAAAAAAAAGAAAAATGCTAATGAAAACAGAAAACAGTTAACTTCTCTAGCTTGACAAGGAAATCCTAATTAGATCAACAATTAGCTAACATTTTCACCTATCAAATTAGCTATTATTTTTTAATTAAATATTCAACATTAATGAGGGTAGTTTGTGAACATCAGGTACTCTCCTATTGTAGAAATTGGTAAAAAACCTTTCTAGAAAATAATGTAGCAGTATATGTCAAAGACCTTAAAAATGATCATATTCTTCTACCTAGGAATTACATTTGTAGGAATCTTACAGATTCCTACAGGAATCATCAGATATATTATCAAAGATTTATTTATGAATAAAAACATCACACTATTATTCTTGCTAAAAAAAATAAAGCATATAAATTTTTATTAATAGGATAATTACAATGGAATACTTGACAGTCATTAAAAGTGCGTCTAAAACAATTTAAATGATCCTTGAAAATAACTTATACAACATTAAGTTTTTCAAAGTAGCACACAAAACTAAATTTATATATCTATACATAGTATTATCACGCTTTTATATACATAAAAAGAGTAGAAGGAAATAAACCAAAATATCAACTATGATTAATCATGTTATGAGATTATGAGTAATTCTTGTTTCCTTTTAAATTTTTTCTTATATTTTCTGAGGTTTCTACAATAAATATGTACTTCTTTGGCAATCAGGGGAAAAACGAGAACTAGCTTTAGGTAAAAAGCTTTGTTTTACTATAACAAGGAAAGCAGAAATATGGATTAATCCAAGGATATGAACAATGCTTGGACCCATACACCCTGGTATTTATTAAATACTTGTATTTATAGGTTTATATTTATTGATTGCTGTAAGTCCTGATACTCTTTTATTTATTGTCATGTCAACAATCCAATTAAAAATTAACAAGAATTAAACTGAACAAAAAACCAGAATCTTTACTCCCTAAATCAATTTTCCCCTCAAAACTGGGTTTGCCATCTATCTGACAAGTATGCGATATGTCGCATTTTTTTCAACCTAAGATTTGTAAAATTTCAAATTATTCTGCTAAAAGAAAAGGAAACCAATTAGCAGTTTTCTTGTGGCCAAGGTTTCTCCAGTTTGACCATAAGAGATTTAAGGAAATTTATTCCAATACCACGTTAGGCATGAATACAAATTAGCGCCCTCTTGTGAGCATGGGATGAAATTTAAAAATATATATATTTGGAGCTGAAAAAGATTTCAGTATATTATTTACCATGGGAGAAAACACACAATTGTGCTTACTAGACAGATACCACACTTCTCAGAGTAAAATCCCAGAATTCCCGATTATTTAGGCTTTCAACATACAATGCATTTGTATAGAAAAGTGCCTGACATTCAACAGAGAGTTAGCTTGTCTTAAAATTCATGAGAAGCAACTGGAATGTTCTCCTGTACTGTTGCCACTGCTTGTGAGGATCATCACACAGCAGCACATGAGAATCTCTTTTGGGGCAAATACACTCAATTGTGCTCACATGTAAGAATTTCCCAAGAAGGAGTCAAGCCCTTCTGAAGTGAGAGAAGATAGTCGCTTTTGTAAATTCTTAATTTAAAGAGCAATAAATCATTGCTCTAAAAATAAACATGTTAAAAACAATTTATTAGGCTGGAACACAATCAAATTAGAGACCACTTAGCCTAGGGGCTATGACATGCTCAGCACAGAACAAAGCATCTGTAGGACAGAATACATTCCCCTTTACATTGAAATGATACCATGTACTAGAAAAGAGAACATTTCCCATCACTCTAATCTGGGAATTATTTATTGCAGTCTTACTAAAGAACTATCACATCTGGCTGACAGACTGAGATACGCAATTAGTTCTATCACATCAAAGGGGAAGATCATATTAAAATGAAAAGAATTTCTCAAGACTCTAAATCCTGTACCTATACTTCAACAACACCGCCAGACTTTTCCTGGGATGCTACCTGCCAATCCCAGATCAAAGCTTAACTGACATTCCCAATCAGAGGGCTCTAAATTCAAGAAAGGCACTTATAATGTAGTTAACACTAATCAAACTTTCTGGTTTTGTCAAGTAACCTCAGCGTGTGGACTGGGGCTTTTGGGAGTCCCTACGATCCTTTCAGGAGGTCCACCCGGTCAAACGTATTTTCAGAATCACACTAAAACGTTATTTGCCTTTTTCATTCTCAGTCTCTTAAAAGTACCCAGCCCAAATGTTGCAACAGAATGATGCAGAAGCAGGTATGTGAATCTACCTGTCTTCTATTAAGCCAGACATGAAAGAGATTTGTAAGCATGTCAGGCAACACCACTGTACTCACCGAATTTTTGTTTCTTTTGGAAGCTACAGCTATTTTCCATAAAAATATGCTATTTATACCAACCCACAATGGGCTTATTTTTGTTATTTCGGACAATACATAAATATTATTAATTTCTAATATGATAAATATGATACAGTACACATAAGCAAAAGCTCTTTGGGTCCTCAATAATTTTAAAAAGTATAAAGTCTTAGACCAAAATTCTTGAGAACAGCTGTCAAAGACCTTTGTTTTGCTTCAGCATTAAAAAGTTATATTAATGTTGAACATCTTTTTGGATTTTCACAATCAAAGCTACAGAGTTGAAAGTCATTTTTGTTTGACTTTATGCTACTCAGAATCCAAATTAAATTTCACCTACTGCAGAACTAAGGAATAAGAAATTTTCAAATATCACGCATGCATCCATTCAGTACAAATTTACTGAGTACCTATGTTTTTGGTGTTCTGAGGCCAATTCCAATGTGCAGTAGGGGTTGGGGGGAGTCCCCACACATAACAACTAAGGAATACTCTGACACCAGCAGGGTGTCCAATAATTCAACTCAATTCTGACACTAACCTACCTAGAGACAGCATCAGATTCCACAGGTTAAGGGCTCAGTGCTACAAGACTGCCCTCCACCATACACATGCACACACTTCAGACATCAGTCACAAGTTCAGGTTATTATCTATTCTTCTGAACAGCTGGCTATAAATCAGAGAGGTTTCTACGATCTCGTCCTTGGGTTTGCTTAATTTGCTAGAGCAGCTCACAGAACTCAGAGAAACATTTTTCTTACTAGATTACTGGTTTGTTATAAAAGGATATAAGTCAGGAACAGCCCAATGGAACAGCTGCATAGGGCAAGATATGGGGAAAGATACAGAGCTTCCAGCTCTCGGAGTGTCACTCTCGCTGACTGCCCACACATTCACCAAAGCAAAGCTCTCCAAACCCATCTTTTGAGGTTTTCATGGAGCCTTCCATAAAAGGCATGATTGATTAACTCATTAGCCATGACTGATTAACTCACTAGCCACTGGTGATTGAACCCAACCTCCAGCCCCTCTCACCTTCCCCATTGTTGGGGTGGGAGACTGAAAGTTCCAGCCCTCTAACCACATGGTGACTAACCTTAGGTGTGTTCAAAAGTCACTTCATTAACATTACAAGAGACACCTTTATCACTTTCTTCACTTAGGAAATTCCAGGGTTTTTAGGAGCTCTGTGTCAGATATTTAATTTATAATATTTCTAATTATAAATCCCAGTATCACAATGTATCATGTGCAAATACAACTATGTTTGGTAAATTGCTAGTCTGGGTGAATGAAATGATATCCTAACAGCCTGAAAAAAAAATATGTGGCTGCTTCTAAATAGTAAGACTTAACATTCATTAAGTACATGCATGTGCTAGACACAGTTCTAAGAGCTTATTGGCATAACTAACTTACTCCTAATAAGGGCTCTATGTATTATTATTATTCCTATTTTTACAGATGAGGAAACTGGGATGTGGAGAGATTAAGCACTTTGTTCGAGGTTCTAGATCTGATAGTGACAGAGCCAGGATTTAAACTAGCAGAATCGGTGCACATAACCTCCACGGTATAACTGGAACATCCAGCAAGGTCTTACAACTGGATATACAAACCAGCTGCACATGACAGAGTAAAATCCAAAGCGACATCAAGATTTGCTGGAGTCAGTTTATCTTATTAGAGCCGGAAGAAATCATCACTTCAAGTTTACCATTTATTCCTGGATTTCGTAGATTGATTGAAACTTTTGGTCATCCTTAACTTGTTCACATTTATAAACGTTGTGAAGAAATGGCCACTAATCCTAAACCATAGTTTCTATAAAACAAGTCTTGACTTTGAAATGTGGAGAGAGGCCAGACAATATACCATCAGCAAACCATCTCTGAATAAAATAATGTCTGCACATTCAGTGATATCCAATGTTAGATACTTACATACATACATCCATCAGCTGTTATGAACTGAATTGTGTCTTTCCCCACCCCCAAAGTTCACATGTTAAAGTCTTAACCCTCAGGACACCTGAGAATCTAACTGTATTTGGAGATAGGTCTTTTAAAGAGGTAAGTCAAGTTAAATGATGTCATATGCGAGGTGGCCCTAACCCAGTATGACCTTACAAAAAGAGAGACAACAAGGATGTACACGCATAAAGAAAAGACCCTGTGAAGACATTCCCAGGAGGCAGCCATCTGCAAACCAAGAAGATATCAAACCTGCCAGAACCTTGGTCTTGAACTTCTAGCCTCCAGAACTACAAGAAAATAAATTTCTGTTATTTAAGCCACCCAGTCTGTGGTATTTTGTTATGGCTGCCCTGGCAGACTAATACATCAGCCTATCTCTCTCACATTACTGCATTTTGTTTTAATTCCACAGTTTTGACATCCATCATAACATGTGTAAATTTAGGAAATCATGACATCTGGATATTTGTATGAGAAGAAAACCCGAAGTGTCCCTAATTCCACACTGAGGATCTAGGTATAGGTGGTCCTGCCGTGGATGCCAGCTAGAATTATAGGTTGTGGTCAAGCTCTCTTGTCCTCAAGCTGTTGACAAGGAAAACCTAGAGGAAAAAAAGACTGACCTACAGAACACTACTGAAAAAGTTCATACACAAATTTAAGGTCATACATGTCTGTTATACTCTAGACTGTTATAAGAGGGTGGTGTCGCAAAAGAAGGTACTTTATGACCTGTTGTGAAGGGCAATGAGGCTATACCTGGCACCTCAAAGAGCTGTCACGTGCTAGTTCCTTCCATCATTACAGTCAGGAGACCTCCTGACAGAAACAGCATTTTAGAGACAGGGCATCATACAGGTTCAACTTTAGACACTGGAGTTAGCAGAGTCACTAGAAAGACAAGACATTGTCCAATATACTACTCATTCAATCCACTGCTTACACTAACTTCAGCTTCAAAGAGTAAGCATACGGCACAAAATTCAGACAGAATCACTAAAGATTCATGAACTTGCTAAACATGTAAAGTGTCCTTACAAGGTAAAAAAAAAAAAAAAAAAAAAAAAGACACTGATTTGAAGCCGTTAAGCCTGATTATCCTTTTAACTGTTAGAATACCAATTAGCTCAACTTTTCTGTGAAGCAATTTAGCAATCAGTATCCAAAGTCCTAAAAATGTCTCTTTTGGCAGGAGTTTCACGTCCAGGAATCTATCCTAAAAGAATGATCAGGATTGCCTACAGATTTATGCATACAATATTAACAGTTACATGCATTGTGAAAATGAGAAAAATATACCAAAAAGTTAGAAATGTTTTCCTCTGAGTCTTGAAATTGAAGATGATTTAATTTTTATACTTTTTGTTATAGTTCAAAAGTTCCACAAAGGCTATATATTACTTTCATGAATCAGCAAAAAGAAAAAGATATAAATGTTTTCTTTTTTACAAGATTAACCATGTCGCTGGAATTCTGATCACAAACAGGGCAAATTTTCTGGGTATCTTCATGTCTCAGTTTGTCCTTTCACAAAATAAGGACATAAAGAATACGGTTTTGTTTAAACAAAGTTATTTCGTCCTACAGGTGAAAATTTTGAACTATATTACAGAGAAATTTATTGTGAAAGTATGAACATGTTTTATAATGAAAGTACCTGTTTCTCACTTCAGAAAGACTGTCTTTCTCTGTTTGTGTCAGCTGAAATACATCCATCTGACACTAAGAGACTCATGAAAGAGATACTCTTGTACTGAAATTATGAAATCACGTTTAGTCAATAAAAAACATTCCTGGACTACACAGGCTTCTCCATATAAAAGGCTTCTCACCTAATCCCTCTCTGGAGGAAAATGGGTAGTTGGTGGGCTTATACTCATTGTACAACAGAATGAAGGGAAAAAGAGATGAATAGACAAGCAGGCATCAGTGCTGCCAGAATAAATTGTCTGTGAGCAGAGTTATTTCCCCAAACAGTTGTTCTCAAACTTCTATGTGTATCAGAGCCATCTGGAGAGCCCTCTACAAATTCAGGCCTTTGAATGTCGCCATACAGAATCAGAATCTCAGGAGACCAGGAATAGTAGGTTTAGCGAGTGTTTAGATGTTTCTGATCAAGTAGACTGTGGGCCACATTTTTCAAAAGTCTTTTAGAAAGGCAAATATTAGATTTCTGGTTTACCACTGCCAATCCAAATCTCACTAGATTTACAAAAATAAGCAATATGTACTTCACTAGTTATTTTGTTACATAATTTTCCTTAAGGTAGTTGAAATGAAATATTTGCAGTTTTGGCATCCCCCAAATCTTCTTTCCAGCATGTTTTTACTGCTCTCCAATTTCTTTTCTATCCCTCACTGTTACTTTTGGATTAACCCAAAAGTGATCTTAATGATGACACTCTTTTCACTTAAATTTACCTAAAATTTTATGATTCCCAGTACTACCAAATAATATAACGTATTTTCAGACAAATAATGGATAAAATTCAGCCATACTACAAAAGACTATTCTTAGGGAGAAAGCCAACATCAGCTAATTGGGAGAGACTTCTTATTTTTACGAATTAAAACAAGGTCCTCATTTTCCTTAGGAAAATAGGAATATGATTTAGAGGAGGCATGAAAGAGTGAATGGGTCCTGTCTGAAGTACACGCACACACAAATGCATTTCTGTTGTACTCTAAGCAAACAAGAAAGGTCCACTAGGGTGGAGAACCCAAGTGCAATTCAAACAAACACATGATATTGAATGACTGCCAAAATGTATGTTAATCTCTCTGCCAGTTATTTCAGAAAAGAAATAAAATAGTACTCTGGGAGGATATTTAACATCTTCCTTCTTTATAATATTTCATTATTTCTCTTACACACATGCACATACGCACATGCACATACACATCCATTTGTCTATCATGATAACTAAGAATTTAAAGAATGAAAAATAAAAGGTTTTGAAATACAAATATTGATTTTTAAAATTTTGTTCATATTGGGTTGAAAGGGCTCCCCTCAACTACCCTTAGCTCTTTTCTTTGCATGAGCTTAAGGCAACTAAACTTTCGGTACCAGCATCCATCCAGGAGCAGATTTATTGAGCTAACTTTCATTACTGTACTCATCGCATAAGATTGCCTGGCTCATCTTTCTGCTCTCAGTGTCTTGTTTATTTAAATGAACATTAACAGTCATTAACACTCAGAAATTCCTGAAAACCCATCAATTAGTTTGGGAGACAAGAGTAAACAGTGGCATAATGTGTTGATTTGTCAAATTCAACAAACATTATCTTGAGGTGTTAAGAGTCCCCCATAAAAGCCAAAGCAATAGCTAAATAAACCATAAAATGGATGAGAAGTGTCAGTAGAAATAATCTACTAACTTCCAAGTTATTGATAGACAATAACAGTAGCATTTATGGTGATTATTTAAATTCATAACACAGTCTCTTCAGTGGAGTTTTGATTGCACCATCCTGCTTATTCCTGTAGAATGCTTTGTAGAAATACACTCTAGGTTTTCTTCTGTGGTCTCAAAATAGATTTTTGATATTTTCAATTATTTCTGACACTTTCCATCCCTTTTTCCAGTTCTTTTCCTATGTTTCATAGCTTTTCCTTCCATTTTCTTCAGCTCGTTCTGCCATGTGCTCTAGTGATTTCTTATCTTGTACATTTCATATGTTCAGCTATTTGGATGATGTGAGCAAAGTGAAATCCTCAAAAATATTCAGCATTAACTATTTGTATTTCCAATGAATAAAATTTTAAGTGGGCTTCTTCCTGTCTTCTCAGAATCTAAAACATCTCCAAGCTGAAACAAACCAGAAATATTAATTTTCTAAAGAGAAGCATCAGTGACACCTGGGGCCAGCAGAAACCACCTCACCCTACTGTTATGGGCTGGATTGTGTCTCCTCAGAATTCCTGTGTTGAAGTCCTAACACCTAATACCTCAGAATGTCACTGTGTTTGGAGATAGGACCTATAAAGAGGTAATTGAATTAAAGTGAGGTCATTGGGGTAGGCTGTAATCCAATATGGTTGGTGAGGAAATCTGGAAGAAGAAACCCAACCTGCTGACACCTGATCTCAGAGTTCCATCCTCCAGAATTTAAGAAAATAAATTTTTATTATTTAAGCCCCCCAGTCTATGGGATTTCATTATGGCAGCCGTAGCAAACTACTATACCTACACACCATCTAAACCCCAATTGTGGGAAGGGAATAATAGGAGGCTGGAGCTGAGTGCAGACAGCAGGGTTCATGGTGGAGGATCCCACGGCGGGGGGGGGGGGGGGGGCAACGGGGACGGGGGAAGGCTGCTTCTCTAATAGAAGTAGGAAGGCTGGGCCGCCTGGGTGGCTCAGGCATCTGACTTCAGCTCAGGTCATGATCTCATGGTTTGTGAGTTTGAGCCCGTGTTAGGCTCTGCACTGGCAGTTTGGAACCTGCTTGGGATTCTCTCTCTCTCTCTCTCTCTCTCTCTGCTCCTCTCCTGTGTGTGTGCACATGCTCCTTCTCAAAATAAATAAATTAAAAACAAAATACAAACCAGGAGATGCATTCAAAAAGATGGTTATATCCAAGACTGGAAACCAATATTTGGTTCCCCAGTTGGATTTCTGCTCTGGCAAGCAGCCTTGCCTATTTCTGCTTATCTGAGCAGAGTTTATGAGAACAGGAGAGAGATGGCAAAGGCTTGTACGGGGGCTTACAGTTTGCTCCCAGCATCTGGCGCAACGAGACCTTGTGAACTGTCTGTGGGTTGTGTGACCTTCATTGGAGGCTGCCTGTCTTGCACCATATTGCTGGCACCCCAGCACAGAGGCTGTGGGGTAAGCAGCTGGTGACTGGAGTGAGTGGGGAGAAGCTGGTCAAGCCAGAGCCTAAACTTGCAGGGAAACAAGGGGACAACTCCAGTGGCTTGTGACTGTCAGCCCATCAAGCCAAAGAAAGAGCAAAAGTGGGGACATGGGCCCCACTCGGCTACATGATAAAACATCACCCTCTCTCCCTATCGCCTCCTTGCACTCGACACTGGAGGAGCTCACCTAGAAGACAGAAGAACAGGTGTGTAAATAGGAGATGAGGGCCCAACCCTCCTCACCTCCAAGCTTGTTAGGGCACAAGCGGAGAGTGAACTGGAGGAGAGGAAGTTCTGAATCAGAATCATGTTTTAATATCCTTCTTTTCCCTCTAAAATGTTAGGTAGTACACATAATTATTTTAAGATGTAAAATAAGGTAAGATTAATTTTATCCTTAGAATGTTTGTTTTAAATCATAGCATTTTTGCAATATTTGATATTCTAAGGCCAGGGTTAGAATCACAGACTCCTTAAAACCACAAGGACCTCCTAAAAGTGATATGCAACCAAAAACAATGAAAACAGTTATTATTTGCTAACTATTTACCACTTTTCAGAATTTAGGGTGTTAAGAGCTTTGCATACATTGTCTCGTTAATCTTTACCACAACCCTAGGAGGTAAATTCTGTTATGCTCATTTTACAGATCAGCAGTGATATCATTTCGTTAATAAACCAATTATTAAATATTCAGAAGTTGTGCAAGACTCTGAGCCACAACCCTTGATACCTTCTATAGCCTTAGTGGAAGTAGTTATGCCACAGAAATTGGCAAAAGCTACAAGTCAGAGGTTTTCCCTCTTTCCATCCTCCCCTCCACCCATGCCCCAGAGCCAATTTATCAGCATAACACAGCAGAGGAAACTGAGGCTCTGAGAGTTTAAGATATTGTCCAGATCACATTGCCAGGAAACGGTGGAGCCCAGTTTTGAGCCCAGGTGTCTCGGGGGCCCCAGCACAGGCTCTCTCATGCTTGTGCCCGCCACGTATACATCAGTGCTTTCCAGAATGATGAAAAGTGGGCAGAGCCGCCGAATACAGTTAAAGAGTGCCCCGGCTAATCTGCATTTGTCAAAATTTCCTTACATTATCCTCTGAAGACCCTTTCTTTGATCACTCAGGAACGCCCAATGTGGAACAGCTAATGGGAGCTGGCAGGCCCTCAGGGAAGTCCAGGCCTGTCGGTGGGAGAGGAGTGGTGGGCGTTAACATCTTCCTTGCTTTGTTGCCCTTTTCATCTGAGCTTTGTTTGCAGAGAAAGAGAGCAGCATCTGCTCTCCCAGCCAGCAGATGATTATACGATACCCCACGGTTTTGTATCAAAGACGAGTGAATCTTAAAACCTTTTGTGTGTTTGTGTGTGTGATGGTGTTCAAGGTCCTGCATTTTTAAAAAGCAAGGAGGGGGTCATTTCAAAATATTAACATGCTGAAAGATCTACAGAAACAATGGGGACTTTTAGTAAGTAAAGAAAAAAATAAATAATTCTCATTGTTTTACAAAAACATTACACCTGGGCTCCGTTTTTCTGTATTGAAATGCTGGGGGAATATTTCATGAGCTGTGCGGCTTCCTCACCCATACACAGGGGCGAAGAATGGAGATCGGTAGATGGGATGGGAAAGTGAGGCCCCTGCCTGTCTTACCTCTCGTCCATGGCTACATGCTGGCCTGGCAATGGATTAATCCTGAACTCTAAAGAAATATATATCAAGGACCTCAAACCTCTATATGGAAACTGAGTGATTCAGTCCATAATATAAGTGTCAGTAAACATCCAGATGTTAGAAACATAACCACAGCATCCTCGATAGTATCATCAGACACAGGTCCTCACACACCTGAGTAACAGCCACTACAGGCATTTATTTCATTTGCAAGTTGTGTTCTGCCATCACTGCCTTATCTTACACTGGCCGAGATCTTCCTTCACATACATTTACCTATAATCTGTAAGACTAGGTATTACAAGTGAGGCATAAATGTAAAGAAGGGCTATTGATTTAGTTGCGTCGAATAAGAATTAAAGCAAATGAGATATGTCCAGTACTGGAAAGAACTTGCTCATTTTACAGTAGATTACTGGGAAAGATTAAATTTGTGTTTATTATGCTGTATACCCGACACGAGACTTTAAACTAGTATTTAGATTAAAAAGACCCATAGTGGAATCAAGAAAAGGGACACTGGTGTCCCTCAGGAAACACGGTATCTGTGCCTCGTGTTGACTGAATACAAAGGGCAACAGAGAGGAGGAGCAGTGGGGAATGAAGAGGTCTGACACAGACAAGGATTGAGAAGCCCTGGAAATCACTTCCCTTCTAGATGGGACCCAACCCCAGAGCTTGAGGCTGGGCTCTCTTCTATTAATCAATCCTTTGTCCAGATGGCCTGAGTGTCAGCGGGGAAGGAAGAGATCACTAGTTTTCCATTTGGTTTTATTAAATGTTCTCATCCTGTGGAGATGACCAGAGTCTTGGTGTCTTGCCTGCAAGTGTCCCAGCTCTCTGAATAGCTTCAGTGATAAAGCAGAGTAAAAGCATTGTCAGAATAATTGAATCTGCCAGACATTCTTTAGTTATCCATTCATCGAGATTCAGTTGTCTCATTTCCAAGTTTTTCATGAAGTTCTTTATAGGATTTTCCATTATAAATGAGCAGCCACCCAAGTACTTAGGAAAGAAAAAAAAAAAAGAAAAAGAAAAAAAAAACCACACTAAACCTAAAGGAAATTTGCAATTCACAGTCTTAAGAGAAATGAAACACATTCCAATTATCCTTTTAATTCCCTTTCCATTTGTTTTGTTTTGTTTTGTTTTTTCTCATGTGTAGACCGTAAGCAGATGTTGTAACGCTGTATTAGATTTAGGTGGTACCAAGTTAGGCAAAGAAGAGTGACCGGAAGCAGAGTGTCACATGACCCACATCTTTCTCCTCCTGAGCCCTTAAGCAGATCTAAGGTGTGAAGAATCTGGTACTCAAAGGAATGCAAGTTTCATACATCTATGGAGAGGTAAAAAACAAATAATACCACCTTTCCTAAAATAAGCTCTAAAACACCCCATCAGGCCTCATATTCTCCCCCATATTTCCTCTGCCACCTAACTTTTGTCTCCTAAATGTCTGTACTACTAATCTGTCCCTTCCCCACCAAGCATCAGCTGTCACACAACTTTTCTTCCCTACAAAGATACTTCACACCCACCCGCTTTCCTTGGAGATACTGCAGGGGGATTGCTTTCCTGCCCCTCTCCCTTTTCTATGTGAGCTCCACAACATCAGGACAAATCTACTTCATGAAACTTTAGCTGCATCACACTGGGAGTCAGAAAGCAGATATTATCACATGTCTTGTTTCACCATGAAATACATTATAACTCACTAAATTATAATTTTCCCACTGATCCTTCAAAGTAACCTATACTTTGAAGGTGATGATGGGCCTATACTGTACATAATCTAGTCTGAAAACTAGCATGTCCAGTGGCTATATTAGGATGTTAGGTAATGGAGGTGACAATTTGGGATGTACATATTTGTACAAATAAGGACACTGAAAACTAGTATCTTTAAGAGAACACAGTGCCTTATGAACTGCCTAAACTGTACTCAAGGTAGCAACATGTCTACTCAAGGTAGACACCTAGGAGTGCATGATAGAAAGAGAGAAGCAGGGGCGCCTGGGTGGCTCAGTTGGTTATGCGTCCGACTTCGGCTCAGGTCACGATCTCGCGGTCCGTGAGTTCGAGCCCCGCGTCGGGCTCTGGGCTGATGGCTCAGAGCCTGGAGCCTTCTTCCGATTCTGTGTCTCCCTCTCTCTCTGCCCCTCCCCCGTTCATGCTCTGTCTCTCTCTGTCTCAAAAATAATAAAATAAACATTAAAAAAAATTTAAAAAAAAGAAAGAGCGAAGCAAATGGTTACTAATGGTTGCCCTTCCGTCTACACTGTCAGTTTCTCGAAGGCAGAGGGCATGCCTATCTTGTCTGCCTTGTATCCCCAGTACCCTCCTCGGTGCCTTGCACACCACAGGGGCTCAGTTAATTTTCCACTGGACTGAACTAAATTATCCTTGAAAGACAATAAGATTATACTAGAAAGCATCTGGATTCAGAGTCAGAAATTCCTGGGTTTGAATGCTGCCCAGTCAATCATTAGCTATATAGAGCCTCAAGCAAATCACTCACAACTTCAGCTTTATGCGTCAAAAATAATGATGATAACATGTCACTCGGGTCCATGGGGATATTAACTGAGGCAGCTCTGAGAAAGTGTTTAACACACAGTAGGTGATCAAAAAAATCATTTCAATTTATGATTATTCAATTCTGTATGTCAGGTATTGTATGCGCTTTGAATATATTCTAATAATATCTCTTAAGAACCTCTTGTTTGTCTCAGCATTATTTTTCAACAATACATAGAAAAGAGAAATTTCAAATGTTATCCTACTAGTTCTGTTTTTATTCCATGTATTATTTAGCCAAAGAGTTTGTTTACTGGAGTCCTATTTTTAGATCTATGAATTTATGTAGAAATGTTTCACTTATTTTTCCTACATCTCAGGTATGGCAAGGTATATCTATTTTCAGAAACTAGAATTGTTTTCTCCCCTCAGATATGACACACTAGGACCTAGAAGGAAAACCCTTTGCTGTAGAACCACCCTAAGCATTGGGGAAATTTGCCTCCACTCCAAAGTCAGGTTTAGTTACTGAAATGTCAAAAGGTCCTTGTTACATGGAAGTCCCCTATATAAGTCCAGTACCTGGAGAACAGCTTTGGCATAGGGTGCTCAAAAGAGCAGGGCACTCAACTCCCAAACACAGCCCTATTAAAGAACTGTGAGGCTGCCTCGTCTCCCACCACCACCCCTTGTAATTCCCCCTCCTGCACAGAATACATCACTGCACCCATCTCCACAACTTAGAATGTCAAGAAACACCGAACATCATCAGTGTGTATCATGTGCCACACTGAGGTGTTTCACCTACATTATTTAGATCAGCTCAATAAACCTCAGAAAAGCCCTATGAATATCCCTATTTTACAGATGAAGCAACAAACGCCTAGAGTTCAAGTGATTTCGCTAGGATCATGCAACAAATAAAGAAATTGGGTTTTGAACCAGTCTGCTTCTCAAGTCCATGCGCTAATTCTGCTAAACTACGTCTCCAGCGTAAGAGTGACAAGTTAGTCAGGGATCAGAAATTCTAGAAATGTCGAGCTCTACCAAACAAATGCATATTTTACCAGAGTCTCTCACTGACACACTCTTTGTCACTAGAAACTGCCTAAAAATGAGAGAAAAACTGTTCATTTAAATGGCATAAAAAGATACATTTTAACAGCCAATAACAAAAATTCACAACCCTATATAAATCTTCTTCTATATGTAATCTTCTATATAAATATTCTTAAAAAATAATGGATGATACAACTGAACTATTTTTCAGATGCTTTTACCAAAGCTCACATCTAAACTTCAAGCTACTTCAGATGCTGGTAGAACCTATTTTGAAAATTCTAATACATACGAAGTACCATTGCAATGCTTTCCACTTCGATGCTCTCTTTTTTTGTGTTAATTCTTGTGGCTTTCCCCAAAGCAGAGTTCCGGTGCTTATAGTGCTAGCCTCACTAACCTATAAAACCTGAATGTAACAAAGGTATTTCTATCAGACGTGTAGAATGACCATAAAAGAAGTTAGATTCAAGAAATACTAAAATATTCACAAGGGCATCTGGGTCATGCTTTCTTTTGATAAGTGTTCATTTTTACCTAGAAATATGTCTGGAGAAGATGGGAGGAAAGACGATGAACACCACGCCGAGGCAAAGTCATAAATCACTTAGGGTATCTGTGTCACGAGGAGAGCTGCTCACTGCACATACCTCGAAAGAAAAACCTCCCTAACCAGGGCCAACAAGAAAGGCATTTCTGCGCCCTTAGAATACTGTTCCATAGACAGAAGTGGGCAGGTTCCTCACTCACCTTCTTTTCTTTTTCAGCTTTCATTTTCATGGTAAGAGTTATAACAAATGCCTGGCCCTGAAGTTAGATATTTGCTTAAAGAAAATACCGACAACATGTGCACTAAGAAGAATGGTGCTTCCCTGCCTCCTCAAGACCTACTGCATTCTTATCCTCTGCTCAAATCCTAACCTGTCAACAGGGCCCTCGATGACGACTGGCAAGTCCTGAAATTTTCCAAAGAGAAAATTAAAAGCTTTACTCGTAGACGCTTTAAAATGGCCTCTGCAATGCCTCCGATTACTCAGCAGCTGGTTCAGATGGCAGAGTTGGACAGTAGCCCGTTAATGAGGCCTGGATGCACTCACACAAAGAAATAGTCATGCTTTCAACCTCGAGTTTTATCAATGAACTGACTAGATTCCAGGCACTGTCCCTCCGTTGCCTAGTAAAGGAGCGCTCATTGAAGGTTTAATCACAGTTTGCCATCCACAGTGAAGGGGACAGAATCTTTCACTGCACAAGGCAGCCCAACAGCACATCAAAAGTCAGTACTATCGTCCTGCTGTTCTCTCTGGCTGGGCGAGGCGAAAGGACCAGTGCCCGATCATCTTCTGGAAAAGCCTGATGCCCACAGTGCCCCCCCCCATTCCTATATGGAGGGACAGTGCACTCACGCCAATCACTCACTGGAGACAAAGAGCTTGAGGTGCTCTATTCTGCCTGTCAGGGAGATACCAGGTTGTGAACTGAAGAACGAACATCTGTGAACTGCCCCAAGGCGTCTACACAGATGCAAGAAGGACACATAATGGTGGGCCATGGAAGCAGAGACTACATTCAACTGGGGCTGGAGGCTCGTGCGTACCTCCCTCAAGTGTCCCAGCGCTGCTCTCCCCACAGACCAGACTGTCGTTAGTGGTTTAAGCCAGCACTGTCTTGATCCCTCACACCATGTCCCTTAATGACTATTGTTGCACTGGCAGATGAACCCTCATGGCTATAAATCACCTACACGTCTGTTTCCTGGTCCTTAATTCTGTGCTACCATTTCTGCTTTTTATTACTTTAGACCACCCTGAAGCAGGGCTGGGTGCCTGCACTTGACTTCAGGTATGCAACTTTCAGTTAAGCAAAGTAACAAAGGTGGTAACTGAGTCAGCACAGGCATGCATGACAGAAAGTGGTTAACACTAGATCAGGGTTCCATTGAGCCGAGACCTCACAGTTACACCTGTTCTCTCATCCTCTCTATCCCTGATTAATCTTTTTCCTTTACTTTGGGTCTCAGGTGAGGTGGGGAGATGAGAAAAGTTCTTGGAACAGCTTTGGAAACTTAGAAGTCTTGTCCATAATTGTTGCCCACGGAGCATCAAGATTCCCCTCAAGATTCAAAGAAGCAATAAAGAACATGAAGCTAGATACAATACAATCCTGCACCCCAAAAAGTTTCACAGGGTTCCCACCATGTGCAAGGCTCCTACCAGATATCAACTGCTCTAGGTTTGATAACCATTAGCTGGGACAGTCCCGATTGCAAAACGCAGTCATTTCTCAGACCATTTGTCACACTGTGCAAGTTCCAAGTATAGCTTTGGAAATACAGTCTCCAGTTTGGGGAAGGAATCGTATTACAAAATGAAGTGTAAGCGGTAACTTTGTTTGCTATTCCTAAAAGGTGCTTCTTCCGGCAGTAGCAATTTAAAAAAATCACTTAAAAATCAGGAGGTATGAGTCCTGAGATAGAAAACAGCACAGGGATTCTACAATAGATTAAGCGGCATAAATGTCATGTTCAGATGTTAGTCAACTTAATGCTAAAAAACGTATTAGCTAGAAGACAGAATTTTCTCATGATAAACTTTAAAGATGAAGCATGAGCCCCTAGGTATTTGGAATAGCCCAAGAATGGATTGTGAAGCTTAATTTAATATGAAGACTAATGGACAGTTCAAAATAAATTATAGATGAGGTAATATTTTCAAAGAATTTACAATACAATAAAATATGCTCAACATTCCAAATTTTATACTGAGTATCTATTAATAGTCAATGAGTAGGAAAACCTTAGGGTCATCACCGTATTTCTCACATATTTAACCATTTGCATAGATGAGAAAACTGAGGCACAGAAAGACAGCCTGTGGTAAGGCGCTGCTGAATGCAAAGCTGAATGCAAAGTCTGTATCCTGTATACTCAGGTGTCAGGATGCAGCAGAACATCCATCCAGCCAAGAGAATGATTCCTACCTGTCATCTCCACCCCTACTTCACTTGTCATCTCCTGACTCTGCCACTCTAGGTCAAACAACATTTTGGTGTCTCCGTGAAGCCCCTTGCCTTCTTGGTCACCGTTATTACCATGGTTGTTCTACTGGCTCCTTCACTACACCATTTTCATAATCTGTGACCAAGTTAAAGCCATTACAACCCATTAAGACTATTGCAGAGGGGCGCCTGGGTGGCTCAGTTGATTAAGCGTCCGACTTCGGCTCAGGTCACGATCTCACGGTTTGTGGGTCCGAGCCCTGCGTCAGGCTCTGTGCTGACAGCTCAGAGCCTGGAGCCTGCTTTGGATTCCGTGTCCCTCTCTTGCTCTGCCCCTCCCCCGTGCATGCTCTGTCTCTCTCTCTCTCTCTCTCTCTAAGAATAAACATTAAAAATAACAAAAGATTATTGTAGAGCATCAAGCTGCTTTGAAAAAATCAGTTAACTTATATTTTCTTGAGCTGTTGCAATCTTCTTCATAATTGCTTATATAACATAAGGCTATAGGTCCTGTTCATCTACTGAGGCCTAGGGAGTAAAACTGGCAGGATGATCGTATGTCCTGGCTGATACCTGACGCTCCAGCATCCCACTCAGTTAGCGTTTCCTTTCTTTCTCAAAATGATCCCAGGTTTAACAACAAATTAGCTGCTTTATGCCACTTGAGCATGGCAAGTTACCCACCCACTCCAACACCTTCATCTAGAGTCCAATTGGAGATGTGATTCTCTACACCCCCACCAAACTGGATGAGGTCCCAGGACTACATAAAAACTCAAATATTCATGTATAAGATTCAAATGCACCTACAAATGCTGGCCTCCTTAGCTTGCTCTTTTAGCCCCCTGGATGACCCTTAAATCAAAAGCAGCAACAACTTATATATTTGAGGAGACTTTCTTGATGCCTCTACAAAAAGGATTTTCTTATGGTTTGGTAAATGGGTTTGTACACAGGAATTTCAAGGATGCTCTACCAGTGGAGATATGTGCGTCTATCAGAATGAACTATGCAAGAGTTACACTAATATGTCTTTTGTGCATACATACATGTGTATAAATAAATACATATATAGGCATGTATGTATATAAATATGTTCTAGAAAAATAAATTCAACAAAAATTAAAGCACATGTCTTCCAGTAATAAAATACCAAATGGCAAGGTTGTTGTGTGATAGTTATATGAGATTATATAACTCATATAAGAGTTGTATGAGATTTCCACATCCATCCACAAAAAAGTAAAAGCAAAAACTTTCCATTTGCCTTTGAGCTATAGAATGGAAGAGATTTTTAGTTCCAATCTATCCCATCTTCTGACGTATACAGCTCAAACTCCTGAGAGGAAGGGATACCAGTGAAAGATATAAAATAGCACTTCTATTGACAGATAAAGGCAGAATAACAGTAACAATAAAAATAAATAATGAAAACTACTCCGTACTATGATTTAGTACAAATCCCCAAAACAAATAAATACTTCGATGAGTAGCTTTACAAACTCCATCCACCAGAGCCCTGTGAACGTGGGCCACCTTGGGGTACGACTGGGTCTCCATCAGACCCATTTCTCCCCTGCTCAACCGGAGCAGCTGTACCTATATCTGGTTCCTATGTGAAGGCTGAGTAAGATTTTTCTTGAAAACCTGAAACTAGATGACCTCCGTAAGAAAAATAACCAATCTTCAAAAGTTTCCCCCCAAATTAGCTTTTCCTTCAGTTCTGTTAGGCTAACGATTATAACCACAGGACCATTATTGACAGGCAAGATAAAATTTTTTCTGTTTCTAAGGATGATTAAACCAAACACCAAATCAATCCTCTCCTGGTAAAGTTTTTGATTTGTCTTTTGGGGTGTTTCTTTCTCTCCTTTGTAATTAAGAAGAACCAGGCTCTGGTTTGATGAGCACCGCAGGGGAAAGAGATATTGATGGGGGCTGCAGACACCCTCCAATGTACTGCATCAAAGACAGTCAAACACATTCACAGACACTGGCCAAGACAAGAGGGACAGAAAGAGATTCATCAACCCAAGTTAATGTCAGGTTATTTTTATAAAGTGGGGGGTGGAAATCTGCTTAAATATTTTATTCCATTGACTTGTACTTCATTAGCATTTCTGAAAGAAGTGAACCCATCCTTCAGCGTTGAGGGGAAAAAAACAAGCTGTGGAATGAACATGTAGAGGAAAAGAACAGCAGCCCAACTGAACAACTCTCCAAAGGAAGAGCTGATTGAACACTGCAGGGAAAAACAAACTTCAGCATTAACCTTCTCAACAACATCCACCATCTCCCCGTCCATAGGACTCAGACGCATACCATCTCTTTTCCCTCACCACCCCCCACAAACACATACCCCATACACACACACACAGGAGTATGAGCAAAGGACTCAATCCATCCATCGGAATGCAGATCACACCACAGAAGCTATTGTTCTGTTAAAAAAAAAAAAAAAAAAAAAAAAAAAAAGCCCGAGAGAGATTCATTCATTAAAGCTGCAGCAGATGGCCCTCTGCAGAAGGGCGCAGCGTGAGGCGGGCCACCGGCTGGCAAACGCGGCACAGGCAATGTTCACTCCCAGCTGCACTTCAAGGTTCCTTTCAGAAGCTCTGCATTCCACCGGCAGACACTTTGCAGGGAATCCCTTGGACTTAACGGACAACTTTAGGCACAGTCCATTGGCCATCGGGATGGAATCCCTTTCCATCTCCCTTGGCCTTGTCTTCCACCCACCCTCCTTGGACCACCGTCATTCTTTGGCAAGGGGTAGGCTCCTGGCAAAAAGCACATTAGTGTGGGGTCCTTGAGCACTGGCCTGGGTTTGAACAGGGGTCTTTTCCCAGTCTCTTATTGCTAGCGTATTCCTTGACCTACACAGCACAAAAAAGCAGACGTGTTAACTTTTCTTTCAAAGAAGACAGAAATTTTTTAAAAAGAGAAATTAGATCATGCCTCCCACTTGTAGAAATGTTTTCTTTTACTTTTTTCTTTGGTTATTTTTCGGTTTCCTTTGTTATTTGACACTGTGTCTTCTACACATTCCTAATTTTCCCCAGGTCATTTAATTCCACTAAATTCACTAAATGTCATTTTGCTCATTTTGCTTGGTAAAATAAAACCACACTGTTAAATTTCTAGTAAATGAGGTCTGTTTTTCTATCTCGAGAACAGTTTTATGTCTAGATTGCTATCAAGACATGTAATATGAAGAAAATTCTTCACTCATTCTAATATGACTCTCTTTTTCTGTTGAATTTTTTCCCGGAAAAAAAAAAAAAAAGCAGATTAAGTCCTTCCTTCTGGGAACTGAATTTCATCCTTAAATCTTTAAACTTTTCTAGCCTTGCTCCAAAGCTCCCTCGGTTCTTTCTGGAAACGTTCTGGGCTCTGAACAAACCCTACAAAACATCTTTTTCATAGATCACATTCAAGCCATTGAAATAAATTCCTTATGAAGAGAAATGTTCTTGTTCAGGTCTAAGAATAGAACATCCAGACATAAGTGAATAAAAAAATAATTCATTCAGTTGTGCACGTCTTTGATTTTTATTTTAGTTTAGACATATTTAAGAATGTATTCTTAGACTATAAGTTAAAGAATTTTTAAAAATGCTTTCTCTTTCTTAGGAATGACTTAGACTATTTAAAAGTCCCTTATTTACCAACACTGATGTCTCAACACCTGTTTCCTTCTGTGCCTTAATTGTAATTTAGGGATTATAATTCCAATACTGCACATTTTCAAATTAAAGGCTTTGAGCATGTTCATTGCTAATGTTTAATATTCACTTAAATTTTTAAATTATATCAGATGAATTCCCTATATCCACCATCTTAGCTTTATCATGGAAGAGCTCTATTTTTACTTGAATTTATGGCTCTATGTGCCAGGAATGTTTGAAATAAATTAGTTCCCAGAGTCATGCACATCAGTCTTTGAGTGACTCCACTGGAGAAGGAGCCAGCCCCCTTGAAAGGAAAGACCTTTAGATGTCAAGGATCTTCCACGGCATCTGGCACAGAGTACTCAATAAATGGTGCTCAGTATATGTTTCTTGGACAAAACTAGCAAAGCCAATAGTCCTTAATGTTAAGAAATGGAGAAACAACAAAACATTAACCAAGAGCTTTGCCTTCAGAGTCCAGCTGATGAAGGTTCAAGCCTCTTGGCGGTATGAGCTCTGGGATAGGACTACCTCAGCAAGCATTGAAAGCCATGCCTCTGGCAGATGTGTGGCCCCCAATTACTATGTTAGAGCCCAGCTCCTTGCTAGGCAACAATGTGAAACAGCTTGAAGAATACCTCTCTACTCGCTCATTACAGAAGATGAACAATCTCGGCAGAAACAACACTCAGGGGGAAAAAATGGGTTGTGTGAAATCAAGACTTGGTTGGAAAGCTGTGAATGGGAGACTGTAATACAGAAGAAAAAAACATGGCAAGAGAATTACTGAAGAAGTGTGAGACTTTGCCCAAGGAGGGGGACCCAGTCCTACTAAAAGAGAAACATTTCATTCCGCCGGGCAGTAAAGAGGATGCATTATCAAGTGCAAGGACTTCAATTATCCCCCAGAGAGAGATATGGTGACTACAAGTAAACAGTGTAAATCCATGGCTAACCAGGAGGTGCACCACTTTCCTGGACATATGCCACCCGCACTACCTTTCACAACTCACTCAGTAGAAACCTATAGCGACAGGTTAAGAAACTGAAAGCCTCAAGGACACAAGTGAACTGATGACATTTTTCAAACCTTGTCCAACCTGAAGGTGATAATTACATAAGGGAAATGAGTATATGAGGTGAGAACAATAGGTTCCATGGATTCTGTTAAAGGAAGAAATTTTTTTTCTGAGCTTGTGGTTCACAATACCAGGATCACGGGCTCCTGGAAAGGGTCAGATGGCATCTCACATAAACCAAGACAAAAGCCTTGCCAACCTAATAAAGAGACTTCAAATTCAATTTTGTGGAAAGAGGAAAAAGAAATAATCAGAAAAAATCTAAGGCCCTTGTCATATCTGGTATGATGGAGGACAGTAGGTGTGCCATGGAGAAGAATAAACAATAAACCATAATGGAGGAGGTTCCTAACAACTCCAAGAAGAAAACGATGAGGAATAGTGTTAGTACTGGCCAACTAATACTTTTAGCATCAGATGCACACATTTAACTCTACTACTTACTAGCTGTGTGACCGTGAGAAATCACTCAGTCTCTCTATACCTTAAGACATCTGCAAAAATGGTGTTAATACTACATCACCCCCAGAGAGTTATAAGAATTCTGTAGGTAAATACACAAAAAGCATTAAGCACAGCGCCAAGCAAAGGGCATAAAACAGCCCACGTAACCCAACTCGTGTTAACTCTTCTGACTTTACCCCCTTATGCCTTCTCAAACCTGCACCTCTTCTTTCATACTATTTTGCCCACACATATACTGCTTTCAATGCTTAGAATATCTTTTGCCTTGTGTGCTGGAGCACTCACTGATCACTCAAGGCTAAGTTTGAGTATTACCTCTTCCAAGAAGCTCGCTTCAACTCTTGCCAGGAAGTTGGTTGCTCTCTCCCTTAAGTTCTCTTAACAAATCTCTCCTCCATACTCCTCTCTACTATAGCACACATCACATTACACTATAATTGCCCATTTGCACTAGAATGAAAACTCTTCCAGGAGGGAGAGCTAACTTATTTGGGAAATACTTGTATCCCCAATGTCAAGTGCAAAGCTTGATATGCAATTGATTCTGAATAATGTTTGCTAAGTAGAGGAACATAAGCCATGAAGACAAGTCTAGACCCTCCAGCAGAACCCAGTATGTTCTTACCCTCAAGCATCAGAAATAAAGTATGTCACTGAGAATCAAACCAGAGAAAAAGTTTAATGAATCCTTCTCAGAAGTATATGAAAACAATTTAGAAGGCAACAGACCCAACTCCCAAATAATGTAAAAGACTGGGTGCTGTTTACCTAGTGTCCAAGATATTATCTTTTAAAACCTAAATTATCTTTCAATACCAGGTCAAATCCAAAGTAATCAGAATTGTGCATCCCCAAGCCAAGGCTGAGGAAAAAAAAAAAAAAAGAGTGTCCTTGCTTCTTCATCCCCAACCTACATGCAGACTTAGTTCTGCTACTTAACCCAGTTAGGATTTGTCTTAGTTGAAGCCCTGTCATTATAAACATTTTCCTGGTTTGTCCCCCACATCACCGGCCACTTTATCTCAGATTCCTTTACTGCCATCTATTTCATAATTACAAGAAATGCTGAAAAAAATAAATCTACTAATATATGATGTTTATTTATACCTCAAAAATAACTCCTTCTTATCCTTTTGTTAGTTCCTCCTTCCCTGTGAGCTCATAATGCACCAGTGACCCAGGGCTTAGTCCTTGGTCCTCTTTACTCCTTCATCTATAGCACTTCCTTAGAGGTTCTATGCAGTTCCACAGTTTTAAATAGCAACTATTTGATGACTCCCAAATGTATATGCTCAGCCAGACCTTGCTCCAGATTCCTATATCCCAATGCCCACTCAACAGCCGACATGAACACATAACATACATTCTAAATACAACCCTGGACTGCCGATCTTTGCCTCACCCCTGCTCACTCACTACACCCTCCCCATCATAGTTGACTGCAACCGCAACTTCTCAGCTTCTCAGGCCAAGAGCCTCGACATCATCGTAGCTCCTCTCCTTCTCTCACAACCCACACCCAATCGGTCCAGAAACCTATGGCTCTACCTTCAAAATACATCCAGAATCCTACCGCCTTTTATCATCTACATTCCTGCCATCATCTTGCACCTGGATTACTGATGTCACCTTTTAAATGGTCTCCTTAATTCTATTCTTGCCCACCTATAATTGTCTATTCTCAACACAGCAGCTAGAGTTATCTTTTGCAAGATAAACTCTTGTAAATCAGATCACACCTCCCCTTTGCTAAAAATCCCCAAACAGCTCTTATTTCACTTAGCCTAAGAGCCGAAGTCCCTAAAACGATCTGCAGTGCTCTCCTCCCATGATGTCTTTTCATCTCTAGAATGTCTTTTCCTATCGCTTTCCCATCCTCTCCAGCCTCCTTTGTCTCCTGCTATTTCTTGAGTGGAATCCCAGGCACCAATAGCTTCAGAATTTGCACTTATTATTCTCTCTGTCTGGAAAGCTCTTCCCCAGATCCAAATAGCTGTTCCCTCATCTCTGCCAGATCTTTCCAAAAGTCATCTTCTCAACCAGGTCTTCCCTGACCACCTTACCTAAATTTCATCCATGCTTCAGATCACCCCTCCACTTTAAGGTTTTCCCAAATTTCATAAAAGCAGAAGACTTCTATCTACTTTGTTTACTGGTGTTTCCCCAAAACCTAAAAATTGTGTTTGGTACAGAGTAGGCAATAAATAAATAACTAAATTATAAATAAGTCAGTAAATCAATCACTCAACCAATAAACCAATCAACCAACCAACCAACCAACCAACCAACCAGGTAGATCAACAGCTTTCCTACTTTCCAGACCAGATTGTTAAAAATAAAAACAAATGGTACTACTCTATAACTGCTTAAAAATGTCTGCAATGGTTGAAATTCAATATCATGTAACCTAAATAATCTTAGTGCACAATAGGTCAATATCTTTCTAAGGATATACGTCCTTACTTCTCTGATAATGCCACAAAGTACAACATTTCCATTTAGCTACTAACACTTTTCCTCTAGGTCAAATCACTCAAAAGAACTTACATGAAGGTTGGAAAGACCATGCTACAGTCACCTTAAGAAGATACACTATATGGTCTTTCATACGTATAACAGAAAACTTAGCTTACAGTGGGAAAGTAATGGTGAACTGAAGAAGACAGGACTGGATGTCATGGACCCGAGTTCTTACCCAAGCTTTATCCCTTAGGAGCTCGGTGTGGAGAGGCATCAATCTCCCAAAACCCCACTGACCCATATTTAAATTAAGAAGCCCAATATCAGCCCTTCTACCACCTTAGAGCTGTGGTGAGAATTATATTTGAGTGGCAGTTTGCAGACTGCCTCCATAATCATCATTTTATTTGTATTTGTGTCATGTTATTAAAAGAATAATTAAAAATTTTTTAAATCTACGTTTGTGGATTAGATGCCCACACACTTAAACTTATTTTCTCTGTTCTATCCTCAACCTTTGACAAAAAAGGCCTGGAAATGAGTCAGGGCTTGGAAGTTAGGTGTGAGGAGAATGGAGGGAAATGGATGTTACAGAGGAAATCATTCAGTTCATTTTCCTTTTATTATTTTTTTCCAGGAAAGTCTAGTCAGAATAATGGAGCACAAAGAAAGAGTAAGACTTTTGGCTCTTCAGTTCTAAACTAACGACACAAACTGCAATTCCTTTTAAAACTTTTTGCAACTTGTGGAAAACACTCATCATTTTAACAACTCCTATTTTTTCTTAAGACCTTGGTCTCTCTCCTTGTCGTGTTTCTGTCCTGAGCTCTTCTGAGATCTATCTTTATTTTTTTTAAGTATATGTATTTATTTGGAGAGAGACAGAGAGAGAGAGAGAAGAGGAGGGAAAGAGAGAGAGAATCCCAAGCAGGCTCCACACTGTCAGTGCAGAGCCCGACGCAGGGCTCAATCTCATGAATTGTGAGACCATGACCTGAGCCGAAATCCAGAGTCAGATGTTTAACCAGTGGAGCCATCCAGACGCCCCCTGAGATCTATCTTTAAAAGTTCATTCTGAAGAACCATAATATTGAGCAACTTACGCTTTTTCCAAAATTAAAAATCTTTACAATGTAAAAGGAAAGTTTTGTTACTATCCAGAAGAGAAGCATTTTCCATTATAATCCCGCTGTGAAGACACACAGCCAGTCGAATAAACATGGCATATGGATGGTGAAAAGACAGACTCTCATTAAGCCTGCAGTACTAGAAGCTTGTCTTTACTTGTAGGTTTAAAAAGTTGAGAATGAGGAGAAGAATGCTGCCTCTAACTGTTAAGAAGGGATCATCTTAAACACTTGCAACACTCTCTAAAATAATCATCATTTTATTTTTCAGAAAAACTGAGTATTTTAAACTGTGTGTGTGTGTGCACGTGTGTGTGTGCGTGTGTGTATGAGTTAGTCTCCCTAACTAAGTCTCCTTATATCTCCTCACAAATAAGTCTACCTCATAAAATGGGGTAGTAAATACTTCTTACCTTGCAGGATGTGTATGACGATCAAGTGATATAGCAAATTTGTGACTATATGCGAAAAAATTTTTCAATAACAAAGAAAGGTACCCTCTGCTGTAGCAGACCTTTCCACACAGGACCAGCCCTGTCTATACACCACTTAAGGAGAAGAGGTAGGGTACTGTAACTGAGAAGGACAGCATTATGGAGAGACTGCCCAATGACGTATGGAGGGGAACAGCTCTGGCCCTCAGAACTCCAGCAGCTTTTCCAAGTGCCCTACCACGAAGGATTTCCCAGCTCTGCCTTCCAAACTGCAAATCTGCTATACTTTGTCAAAGATACATCCAGCTACATTTCTGCAAGAATCCAGACCATTGAGGAGTATAGTAAAAGCACTCTGATTTGACAGCAGTTTAACTCAAACCAAGAGTAAGAATGGCTTCCGACAGAAATAAGAATCACATCTCAAAAACTGCTTACAAATTACTCTTTAAAACTGGAATCCTGTAAAGTTTAGTTAAATGTGCCTTGTTTGTATGCAGGCATTCTCTCCCTAGAACAGATGCATCCATAAAGATGGCAGTAAAGTAAGTCAAAACAAATCAACAAATACTTATCATGTGCTTACATCCAGAATATATTCTCACAGTGTGTGTGTTTATGTGCGGGGATGTTGGGAGAGAAGGATCTCACAAAACAAAGTTAAAAACTCTTTTCAGAAAATAAAAAGTAATAACTAGTTTGTCAGTTTATTAAATTTACTCAGAGGGACTCAGTTGGTTGAGCATCCAACTTTGGCCCAGGTCATGATCTCACAGTTCGTGGGTTCGAGCCCCCACATCGGGCTTTGTCCTGAAAGCTCGGAGCCTGGAGCCTGCTTCAGATTCTGTGTCTCCCTCTCTCTCTGCCCCTGCCCCACTTGTGTGCTCTCTCGCTCTCTTTCTCTCTCTCTCTCAATAATAAATTAGCAAAAAAAAAATTAAATTTACTCAGTATTTTTTCACTACATTTTGAACTTTTCATCCATTCATAGCATTTTCCAACTGCAAAATGACTCTGAATTTCTGAGCCCAACAACAGAATTTATGCTAAGTTTGGCAATGAAGATACCTGCCCTCACAACTTTGCCCTCAGAGATGACTTTTGTCCCTTCCTTCACCCAGATCCTTTACCTTTTACTTTCTTTTTCTTTTTTTTAAAATTAATGTTTGTTTTTGAGAGAGAGAGAGAGAGAGAGCGTGAAGAGAGGAGGGGCAGAGGGGGAGGGGGGAGACACAGAATCCTAAGCAGCCTCCAGGCTCTGAGCTGTTGGCACAGAGCCCGATGTGGGGCTTGAACTCACAAACCGTGAGATCATGACCTGAGCTTGAAGTCAGATGCTTAACCGGCTGAGCCACCCAAGTGCCCCTACCTTTTTCATACTAATGGCCTTTGACCTGTCAATAATGTGTACAGATAGCACATTGGAAGCAAAATGATAACAAATAGAAGAACTAGACTAAGTTCAATTATAGAAAGAATTCTCCATAACTGTTCATGTTTTGTTTTTGAATAGCAAGCAAAATATAGAACAACAGACTATCAAATATAATTGCAGAAAATTATCTTGTGATGGCCATTTATTCTCCTTTTCAAAAATAAACAACGAGGCATCCATTTTTGGTGCATTTCTCACACCTGCAAAGCTAGACTTCACATTTCCGTGAAGAGACTGGACCTGTGGATGGTGAAGGACTATCTCATGGAGGCCTTGTGGTCAGAGTTCGTGCTTCCATAACTGATGTTTATAAAGTTTGGAATACGATCTTTATTTCAGCTTTGCATGTATCAGACCACATGACAGAGAGGCAAAAGGAAAATAGCTAAAGGCAGACGTGATAACAAAAAGAGATGCAAAGCTACAGGGACTCCCAACACCGTTCACACCAAGGACTTGACACCAACTAAGATTCAAGAACATATTCAGACCTACAAACAGAAATTTTTATTTTGTTTGGTCAGACTACTGGTCTGACTACTACTAGTCTTCATGCACACTGCAACAATGGAATGAAAAGAGTTCCCCTTGATGGAACATTTTAAATAGAGCCAACTCTTTTGGCAAGGATTTAGGCAATTTCCATCATAAGATGATTTCAGTTATCTCTGATCTGCTATTGATTGATGTATGCTTAAACCCATAAAGAACTTTACACAGAATTTCACACGGACATCAATGTCCATAGTCTTAACAAGTGGCATTAATTCACTCTGTTCAATTTTCCCTGACATTAAATTTCTCAGTTTGTTTTTTTTTTCTTTTTTTTTTAGTCCAGTGAAAGTTAAGAGCAGGGAGTGTTAACAGCACTTCTGATAACATGTATTTTGCTCACGCAGAGGAGATAATTGTGTCATTTGCCTAGATTCCAATTTATAAAGCTAGGCCTTCATTGGAGCCCTTACCAAATTAATATGTTAGAAAAACTACAGCCACTTTTTTTTGAGGTATCACTGGCATAAAACATTATATTAGTTTCAGGGTACAAAATAAAACTACTTTGAAACTGGTTCAAAAAATGTGTTTTTGGTGATCTCCACAGATCTAGCTTCAACATGAAATATCAATCAGCCGTAATGATCTACCAAACAATTTGGTTACAGATACATATATCAAAGTCAAATGGAATTTGAAATAAAGCATCGTGCATTTTAGAAATCCACTAACAGGATCTGCAAGACTCAATCCAAATGGATCAATAACAAGATCAGTGTGCATTTGACAGAAAAGTTGTCTCAAAGACACTTGACTATTGATTGCGTTAGAATTAAAAGAATTGAGACTGGCACGGTATTTTGATAAAAGATAAATTGTGGACTAAGAGAAATTGATATAATTTTCTCATGGATTGGCTAAGAAAGAAATGAAAACTATCAGATTTTTATTTGTTTCTAAATGAATGCATTACTGGTAAAAATAAGTAACATAAAAGAAAATTTACAATAGCTAAAACAGCACATGTCATCTGGCTAATGACAGTGATAACTACACACTTGATCTTAGAAAATCAGATTTAGTAGATGTAACTGACACAAAACTGGCAAAACTGGAAAATCATTAATGGAAGAATTAAATCTTCCTGGTATAATTTCAATCATGCCAGTATTTGACCTAGAAGTTTGGTTTCATAAAATGACAACTTCAATGACAGAGGCTATAATTACTGACATGTTCGTATATGCCAGAAAGCTGAACAAATATTAAGTCATTGTCTTAAAAATTATACAAAATACAAGTGATCCAATTAACTTAATTTCAGTAAAATAAAAATAGACTAAAAAATGGAATGGGCTGGGGTGCCTGGGTGGCTCAGTTGGTTAAGCATCTGACTCTTGATATCGGCTTAGGTTGTGATCTCACAGTCTTGAGATCGAGCCCTGTGCTGGGCTCCGTGCTGAGCATGGAGTCCACTTGGGATTCTCCCTCTCTCTCTCTCTCTCTCTGCTCCTCCCTTGCTCATTTGCATGCATGTGTCTGCACATGTGTCCTCTCTCTCAAAATAAATACATAAACATTTTTTAAAAATGGAATGAACTCTTCTGTGTAGAATGGAGGCTACTTCTAGAAAAGACTAAAATTAATCGATGTCTTAAAAAATTTTAATTCACAGGGGCGCCTGGGTGGCTCAGTTGGTTGAGCGTCCGACTTCGGCTCAGGTCGTGATCTCGCTGTCTGTGAGTTCGAGCCCCACATTGGGCTCTGTGCTGATGGCTCAGAGCCTGGAGCCTGCTTCGGATTCTGTGTCTCCCTCTCTCTCTGACCCTCCCCCACTCATGCTCTGTCTCTCTCTCTCTCTCTCTCTCTCTGTCAAAAATAAGTAAAACTTTAAAAAAAATTTTTTTTTTAATTTAAATTCACAAACATGAAGTCATGAACATACTCAGTATCAAAACATTCTGGGGGCACCTGGGTAGCTCAGTTGGTTGAGCGGCGGACTTCAGCTCAGGTCATGATCTCACAGTCTGTGGGTTCAAGCCCCGCATCGGACTCTGTGCTGACAGCTCAGAGCCTGGACCCTGCTTCAGATTCTGTCTCCCTCTTTTGGCCCTCCCCCACGTATGTTCTGTCTCTCTCTCTTAAAAATAAATCAACATTAAAAAAATTTTTTTAAAAACACCATTCTGTATCAAACTGGCTTTGATCTCTTGACTACACACACAAAAAAATTATTATCCTTTTACCCTGTTCCTGGACATTTATAATATCCAAGCTCATGGTGTTTACATAATTCATATTATATATTCATATTCTGTAACAACAATAGAATTTGGTCCAAATCCCATAATGAGAGCAAGGACTTTGTTGTCAGTGAGGCTTAAGTTCAACCTCTCACCACAGCACTCACTAGCTGTGTAATCTTAAATAACTCAGGCACTTTGGCAAGTAGCAATGTCTACAAAAAGCAATGATACCTCAAAGTCTTGTTGAGAGGATGAAATGATAATTGTTACATAATACACACACATTGGCATTTATGCCATTCAATTTTTCTTCATGGTAATGCTTATGATCTTGAGTGAGGTGTGCCTTGAGTAGGTATTCAAATGTAAGGTAACTATTACATGAATCATGATATGATGATGAAGAAAATCTGCTAAGCCAATTCCTGGAGGATCAATAATAACTACTGAGTCATGTTAATTTTATAAGTGTTTTCAGATATGAATGCAGGATCTCAGATTTTTTTTAAAGTCTATTTTCATTCAGAAAAGCCTGAAGTAAACAAGAAATAGGAGGAAATATATATGGTTGCTTAAAGATAAGCTCAAATCTTCAGTGGGAACTGAACAACTCCATGGAATAAGTTTGCTTCTGAATTGGAAGCTAATCTATTGCATTATTTCCAAAGGCAAATAGAATATTGTATGAAAGAAAAGAATGAAAGTCACTTGCTTAAATGTAAGTAGGCATTTCACAACCAGATGAGTTGCCCTTGACATCTCTATGATTCTTGCTTTACTTGAAAGGTCATTATTATGATAGTTGTTATTGGTTTTGTTATTCTTATTTGATTGGGTTAGACTAAAGATTTTTTTCATCAAAGATGTTACCCTTATTCTACAGACCTTCTTGCCTTGATCATAGAAATGGAAGAATGAAACAGTTAGGGCTTTACCTTGAACGTAAACAATGAGGTGAGACGAATTTGCTTCTAAACGTTCCAAAATAGCAGAAAGTCTTTCCAATACGTTTTCTCATTTGAAGCATAAAAACCTAAAAATAATTGATTCTAAGTACTGATTTTCTCAAGAGGCACTGATGGGGAAGTGTTGAGGAAAACACTCACTTTAAATATGGAATTTATAAATCAGAAAGATAGGTCTAGATTCTCAAAAACAAATACAAACAGCATAACCAACATGTGGTCATTAGATCTTAAAATACTGAAGGAAGTACCAGGGATCAAATTTGATGCTTTGCCTTCAGGTAAGTGGGTACCATATGGGCACAAATGCAAGGTGCCATTATTTTATTTCTAAGAGGAGTTTCAGATACTGAGATATAATCTAAAAAAAAACATACAAAGGCAATAAATAGAGACAGTCTTAGTATAGATGAAATGTCCCAGATGACCCGCAGAGATAAAAGAAAACCATCCTCCACCAATACGTCAAAAGAAAGTGCCTCGTGCTTCTCCTTATGGTTAATAAAAAGTCTGTATTACTTTTTTTTTTGTCTCACTGGGTGTTCAGAAAATCGATTTATAAGAGATCAAAAGCAACAAGCCTAGGAAATAGCTATTTACCCTTATGTATTTCTCTCCCTCTACTGTGCTCATTTTCAAATGAGGAATGGTTTCCCTGCATACTTCCTCTATGCCAATGCCCACCATCATACTTGGCTAAACTGCCATGGCTAATTACCAGAGGGGCTCTTTAATCAGCAGAGAACAGGGGAAAAGCAGACTTAAAAGAGCATCCACTGTGTGCTCCCGGCCTGAAGACAACTGAGATGCTACATGATTGTTCATCTTAGCTCATTCTCCCTTTCATGGTGGGCTGGACCATGGGCTATGGGACCTGAGGACAGGTGTCTGAGGTCTCTCGGCCCCTCTGCCCCACCAAAGCAATATTCATCAGTGACCTGTTCCCACCTGACTTGCTTGGTCTTGCTTCCCTGGGGTAAATTAAAAGGGAAATTCTCCTAATTTAAAGGTAGAAAAGGATACTACTGGAAGTCTTAGTCTCAACAATCAGACAACAAAAAGAAATAAAAGGCATCCAGATTAGCAAAGAAGAAGTTAACCTTTCACTATTTGCAGATGACATGACACTCTATGTAGAAAACCCGAAAGGCTCCACCAAAAAATTGCCAGAACTAATACATGAATTCAGCAAAGTTGCAGGATTTAAAATCAATGTGCAGAAATCTATTACATTTTTATACACTATAGCAAAGCATCAGAAAAAGAAATTAAGGAATCCATCCTGTTTACAATTGCACCAAAAATAATAAGATACCTAGGAATAAACATAACTAAAGAGGTAAAAGATCTATATTCTGAAAACTACAGAAAGCTTATGAAAGAAAGTGAAGAGGACACAAAGAAATGGAAAGCATTCCATGCTCATGGATTGGAAAAACAAACATTATTAAAATGTCTATACTACTCAAAACAAACTACACATTTAATGCAATCCCTACCAAAAATACCACCAACATTTTTTCACAGACCTAGAACAAATAATACTAAAATTTGTATGGAACCACAAAAATCCCAAATAGCCAAAGCAATCCTGAAAGAGAAAAACAAAACTGGAGGCATCACGATTCTGGATTTCAAGCTATGTTATTAAGCTGTAGTCTTCAAGACAGTATGGAACTGGTACAAAAACATACACATAGATCAGTGGAACAGAATAGACAACCCAGAAGTGGACCCACAACTATATGGTCAACTAATCTTCAGCAAAGGATGAAAGAATATCCAATGGAAAAAAGACAGTCTTTTCAACAAATGATGCTGGGAATACTGGCTAGTGATATGTAGAAGAATGAAATTGGACCACTTTCTTACACTATACACAAAAATAAATTCAAAATGGATGGAAGACCTAAATGTGAGACAGGAAACCATCAAAATCTTAGAGGAGAACATAGGCAGCAACCTCTTTGACATCGTCCAGAGCAACTTCTTACAAGACATGTCACTGAAGGCAAGAAAAACAAAAGCAAACATGAACTATTGGGGATTCATCAAAATAAAAAGCTTCCTCATAGCAAAGGAAGCAATCAACAAAACTAAAAGGCAGGCTACAGAATGATAGAAGATATTTGCAAATGACATATCTGATTAAGGGTAGTATCCAAAATCTACAAAGAACTTATCAAACTCAAAACTCAAAAAAAACAAATAACCCGGTTAAGAAATGGGCAGAAGACATGAATAGACACTTTTCCAAAGAAAACATCCAGATGGGTAACAGACACATGAAAAGATGCTCAGGGAGCCTGGGTGGCTCCATTGGTTAAGCATCCAACTCTTGGTTTCGGCTCAGGCCATAGTCTCATGGATTCATGAGATCAAGCCCTGCATTGGGATTCTCTCTTTCTCTCTCTCTCTCTCTCTCTCTCTCTCTCTCTCTCTCTCCCCCCCCACTCACATGCATCTTTCACTCTCTCTTTCAAAATAAATAAAATAAACACTTAGAAAAAAAGAAAAGATGCTCAACATCTTTTAGTCATCTTGTCAGAATGGCTAAAATTAACAACACAAGAAACAACAGATGTTTGTGAGGATGCAGAGAAAGGGAAACCCTCTTGCACTGTTAGTGGGAATGCAAACTGGTACATCCACTCTGGAAAACAGTGTGGAGGTTCCTTGAGAAACTAAAAATAGAACTACCAGCAAATGCACTATTAGGTGTTTACCCAAAGAATACGAAAATACAGATTTGAAGGGATACAAGTTTACAACAACATTATCAACAATAGCCAAACTATGGAAAGAGCCCAAATGTCCATTGACTGATCAATAGATAAAGAAGATGTGGTGTGTGTGTGTAATGGAATATTACTCAGCCATCAAAAAGAATGAAATCTTGCCATTTTGCAATGATGTGGATAGAGCTAGAATGAATTATCCTAAGCGAAATAAGTCAGTGAGAGAAAGACCATACCATTTCACTCATATGTGGAATTTAAGAAACAAAATAGATGAACATATGGGAAGCAGGGGGAAGAGAACAGAAGGAAACAAACCACAATAGACTCTTCAGGATAGAGAACAAACTATGGGTTGCTGGAGGGAGCAAGGAGATGCGCTAGATGGGTGATGGACATTAAGGACACTTGTTGGGATGAGCACTGGGTATTGTATATAAGTGATGAATCACTGAATTCTACTCCTAAAACCAATATTGCACTATACATTAATTAACTAAAAATTGAATTTTTTAAAAAAAAGAAAGAAAACAAAAACAAAATAAAATAAAAATAGAAAAGGAAGGTGATGTGAATATAAGTACAACCTTTCAGTTCCTTAATAAATCACCTCCTCCCTACTTCTTTTACTCTTCCGGGAACTCCACAGCAGGGTATCTGTTATACTTCCGGGTTTATTCACTTTAGATCCATTTTAATGGCACTTCTCAGGAAACTTACTCAGATGAAAGTCCTTTGGATTCCAACTGGCTCCGAAATTTTTGAGTAACTCTCAGTGAGTGTCAGAAAATGTTGAAGATTAATTGGGCATTGTAGATCAAGTTCCAGGATGTCCACAGAATCTTAGCGGACCATAATGTTCTGTGTAACTACAAAAATACAAGAGGAAGAGCTTGTGGGGAAAAGAAATAAATGCAGAAATTAACATGTGCAGTACTTGGCTGGGCTGAAGTGAGACTCAGATCTGTCTGGGAAGTAAAGCTAACTGACACTTGTTCTCAAAAGTACCCATTTGCATCCACTCATTTACATTAGGGCTGAAAGTCCTTGGGGGCGGTGGGGTGGGACACACGTGAATCATATCTCCATTTAGAGCTCAGGCCTACACAGGGATGTCTGGCAGAACTTATGGAGCAAAAGGAAAGGACGCCAGGGTACAGAGAGGACAGTGGGGACTGCCCACAAAATAAAATCCACATTCAGGGCAAAAGTTGTCTAACATAGGAAAGGCAAAGGGTCTGAAGATTGAGAGGAGAGGCAAGTTTGAGTGCCGCATTCAGTAAGCTGGTCCTTAAATCCATTCAGACAAAGCTACCTGGTGATAAGTACAAACCCCAGGCAGGAAAATAATTTATATGTGACCTGGCAAAGCCATTGCACTAAACTCAGCCACAGTTTGGGCCCAAGATCCCTTGTTCTGGGATCTTCAAGAGGAGGAAACATCTTCCTTCCCACTTCCCAAGATTTGGCCAAGCTATCTGAGCAAGTAGAAGCTTGTCAGAAGCCAAAATGACAGTAGGAATCTGCTCCTCCAGCTGGGGGAGTGCCAGTCAGGGGAGGAGGGTAGACTGAGGGGCAAGAGGCTCCGTGCAGAAGGGACAAGGAAGCCAGAGGCAGGGGAGTCCTGACTGACTGTGAGACATGTGAGGCAACTCTCCAAGGTTTAGTGCAAGAGACTGCAGCTTCTGTTGGAACAAGGTGAGACTCAGAACAGTGAGATTTAGTTATTAATGTAAACAGGACGTAGTGTGGTAGTATGCACCAAATCAAGAAAGTTGATTTTTTTTCTAGTCCTGTGAAACAAACAATCCAACTTCATTTCAGTGAGACTTATTTCTGAGTGATGTTTCTCAAATGACTTAGACCAACAGATTAGCAACTAGTATTTGGCAGAGACAGAAACCTTTGGATTTCAATAAATCACCTCCTCCTTAACTACACACACACACACACACACACACAACAACAACAACAACAACAACCTAAAGAGATAACGGAGTCATGGAACACAGGTTTGTTTTTAGGCTTATTGCCCAAGGCCTGACTTCTATAGGTTTGTATTTAATTTTTATGTCTCTTTATGTGATAGATAGATAATAATAATAAGTCTCTAAAAATGGTTCAGTGACTCACAGAGAAGAAATTTTGTCCCCAAAGCATGTGTGGGATCTAACAGGGCATGAGGCCCTGTTCAGGCCATGTTCTCAGGGAACCTTCCTAAATTTGAGTTCACGCTGAATTTGAACAGCTCAAAGTGGAAAAGTTAGAAGTTGAGATCTTCTTGCTTTTACCCAATGTACTCACCATCTCTATAGATGAAAGCTGCAGGATTTTTCCAACTTAAATCCAATCATTAAGTCCTCTAAGTTTTTGCAATACAGATGTTCGGAGAATTTCTGAGCTCTTCTGAGCTAGAGGCTTGCTATGTACAGTATTTCTTGATTTATTATCTTATCATTCAAATGAAAAACCCTGAGGAGAGCAGAATTATTTTCTTTAAATAAATGTTTGATTGCTATGCCTTAAATTGGAAAGGAATTTTTTAATGGTCGATAATGACACTAAATTGATCATTAATTTGTTTTTAGAAAGGTGAACTTTTAAACAGTTATTCATTCTAACGTGAAGAAGAATCCAAGAACAGAAGGCTGTAGCATATGCCTAAATGTTTATCACACAGTTCCTCCAATGTACATCCAATTTCTCATGATGCATTGCATATATTCCTGATTTTTATGTGCACAAGCACATACACTGTGAGCTAATAATTAGGACTGTGGAACAGGTGCCAATCTTCCATAAGAGTGTAATGCATTGATGAACTTAAAGCCAGAAAGCTAATAGGTCAGATCCAGCTCCAATACATATTTGAGACCTACTTGGAAACTGAAGTTAGTGAACTTGTTTCCTCACCCTCAAAAATGAAAACGACAGCCACTGCCTTATAAGACCTCTGTGAGGGGCACCTGGGTGGCTCAGCCAGTTGAGCATACAACTCTTGATTTTGGCTCGGGTCATGATCTCAGCGTTCATGAGATCGAGCCCCTGCTTGGGATTCTGTGTCTTTCTCTCTCTCTCTGCTCCTCCTCCACTCGCTTGCTGGCTCTCAAAAATAAAGAAATAAACATTAAAAAAAAAAAGAATCTGTGAGAATTAAATAAGATAATGAACCAAAAAATGCCTGGCATCACTGTTATGATAAAAATATATTAGAATACAGAAGGTACTCATATAAAAATATATTTAGTAAAGTATTTTTAAACAATTATGAAGATAAAAATATCCATGCAACAATGAATACAACAGTAACAATTACAAATTAGAATCTATTGATGTGTTCTTATAGATTCCCACATAAGCCATCAATAAAAAAAATTCCGTACAATCATTCCTTGAAATCCAGAATCGAAACATTTTCATCTGGAACATCTGAAAAATACAAATTTTCTTTTAAAAACAACTGTTATTTTTTTTTAAATAAAATAGTATGGATTTCGATCAAAATGACAGACTAAGCCTTTATGCCTATCTACTCCCACCTCAATTTCCTAAAAATACCAGAAAATCTGATTTTAAAAAGAATGAATTCACAACAGTGCTGGAAAATAAGAACGAGTGGAATTGATGGGCAGAAATTTTGAGACTTTCCAGAAATGAAAGACTGACAGAATCATACTGATAGGAAAAACCACAACCCTGACCACATGGAGGAGAAATCAGTTGCAAAGGTTAGAGCAACTCTAGGGCACTCAAAACTCGGGGATGACAGACAAAGTAGCAGGAAAGAATCCTGAGGAAAGTGCCTCGGTCATTGGCTGGTAAGCAGTTCGGCTGACCCCACTCTCCCACCTTTCACGACCCCACCACCAGCAGCAGTAGCAGCAGCATCTATCCCTGGGCCTGTGAGGTTAGTGGACTGGAGAGGGACTTGGATTGTCAGTACCCAAAAAGAATACAGAATCCCCACAACCAGATAAGGAGCATTTGAACCCCACACCTGGCAGCATATCCCAGCTCTCCCCCTCTGACAACGAAGGCAGATTCTGGTAAACAGAAACATTATTTACAGTAAGTAAGCAAGGAATCTCAAATATAAAAATGAACACACACAAGAATTACCAAATGCTTTCAGAAAACCAACCCCATGAGAGAAGGCACCAAAATGAATAAAGAAAACCACAAACATCTAAAGAAACGACTTAACAGAATAAAGAGAAGGTGACTTTGAAATAAGTATAGTTGACCCTCACACTTGTGGATCCCATGTTTGTGAATATGCCTATTTGACAAAATTTATTTGTAATCCCCAAGTCAACACTCGTGGTGCTTCCAAAGTCAATCACAGACATATATAGAGGGGTGAAATTTTTGAGTCCCCTGATGTGCACATTCCAACTAGGTGAAAACAAGGCAACACTCTATTTTTGTGTTTCAGCTCTCATACTGTAGACAAGTGTCTTTTTGTGGTGTATTGAGTGGCACGTTTTTCACATTTTTGTGCTTTTTGTTGGTGATTTCTCTATTTAAAATGGCCCCCAAGTATAGCACTGAAGTGCTGTCTAGTGTTTCTAAGTACCAAAAGGCTGTGACATGCTTTAGAGAGAAAATACATGTGTTCAATAAACTTCATTAAGGCATGAGTTATAGTATTGTTGGCTGTAAGTTAAATGTTTATGATTCAATAGTATATATTAAATAAGGGCTCGTAAACAAGAACATCCATAAAAGAAAGTTACTTATTGGTGAGTTGATGGAAACATGACCAGGAGCTCACAGGCACCTAATCCTGCATTTCCCTTAGGAAGAACAATGGTTCAATATTCACTAATTCAGTACTTGCTAATTTACTAATTCATGATGACTTTATAGAACATAACTAGTATGAATAATGAAAATAGGCTGTAGAGTAGATATCCTCATATGAATAAGATAGGCTATTGCACCTCAAAATAATATTATACTGTCTAAAAAATAATTTGACATTCTTGGGGGGAAAATGTATATAAAAATTAAAAATCAATAAATATACTTAATGGCAAAATGGACACTACTGTTAGAATAAATTAGCAAGTGAGATCAAGCCAAAAATGCCCCACAGACACTGCAAAGAGACACACATACAAAAAAAAAAAAAAAAAAAAAAAAAAAAAAAGCAAAGTAGGTGAGAGAAGTTTAGGACTAGACAGAGGTATAAAGTTTTAACATCTACCTAGTAGAAATTTCAAGACCAAAGAAGATAAAGAACAGAAAAGATTTCTCAAAATGAAAGAAAGATCTGTCTTCAAATTGCCACCGCCTATCAAGTGCTCAGCAGAATGAATTTTTGTGTCCACCTGTGGACACAATGTGATAAAATTTCAACACCAAGGATAAAGAGAGGTTCCGAAAAGCTTCCAGAGAGAAAACCAGGTTTCCTGAAAAGGAACAAGGCTCATTTTAAGTTGAGAATTCTCAAAGGCAACATTATATGCTAAAAAAAAATGGAACAGTATCTTCAAAGTTCTGATGGAAAACAAATTTAAGTATAAAACCTGGCCTCAGCCAGACCAGCATTCAAGGGGAAAAAAGACATTTTTTTAATGCAAGGATTTTGAAAGTTGATCACTCATCTATCCATTCCAAAAGAACTATTAAAGTACTTCAGCAAAACAAAAAAATAAATACATTAGGAAGACATGGGACACAACTTGATCATTACTGACTAAGTAATAGCTTCCAAATAATTATTTAGACACACATCTAAGTTTGACAGACTTCTTTGATCACCACTTATATTTAAGTGGTGAATGTAAAAGGCCCAATGAGGAGGAAGGGGGAGATAAACTTTGAGAAACAGAAGAAGACCAAATTAAAAACAAAGTCCCACAATGGGATATTTCATGGAATCTACTAGCCAGTGTGACCCCTGGGAAATAAACATTGCCTTCCTCTGGGAAGAGTGCTTTGAAATCCCAGACTTAACAGGTTCAAGAAGGAGACGAAAAAGGGTGCCTGGGTGGCTTAGTCGGTTAAGCGTCAGACTTCAGCTCAGGTCATGATCTCACCATCAGTGAGTTCAGGGCCCCGCGTCAGGCTCTGTGCTGCCTGGAGCCTGTTTCAGATTCTGTGTCTCCCTCTCTCTCTGCCCCTCCCCCGCTCACACTCTGTCTCTCTGTCTCTGAAAAATGAATAAACCTAAAAAAAAAAAAAAAAGAAAGAAAAGAAAGAAGGAGACTAGAAAGAAAAAAAAATCAAAAGAGATTTAAAGAGAGAAACTATATTATCCCATTTGGCTAAAAGTCATAATCCTTAATAAGTGATTTTTCCAAAGTCAGCAATTAGGAATGCCATTTGGAATTCCTGACTGCCAATTTTGCGATCAACTCTCCCCACCTCTATTAACTTCAATATTGCTAACACAGAAACAGTTATGATCCTGTCCTGAACTGAAATACATGGTCAGTACACCTCACTGAAGGACTGGTGTGACACAAAGTAGGTCGAGTCGAGAAAAGAAACACACAGTAGAGCCATTCACCAGATGAGAAACACATTAAAAATTAAATTCATGCACTCTACAAAGCTTGCTTCCCCAGTGTTGTGTACATTTACACTAGGTCACAGACACCACTATTTTCATTTGAGATTAGTCAGAAAGTTCTGCTACTTTATTGAGCACGTACCTACTCTATTACCTGTTTTAAGACGAGTTTAACAAACACACGGTTTTCTAAGTTGCATAGACGCCCAGCCTCCCAGACCGCCTGGGCAGTAGGTCTCCCATCAAGTCCTCTCAGAATCCTAAAGCTCTGATGAGATACTTCAGGGTTTCCACCAACAGCGATGTGCTTTCTCCCGATAATGAAGGCTTAATACATCTGAAGGACTCGGTCATCACTCCTAAAGGTTAAGCATAAGGCTGTTCCTGGGGAAGTTTCATACAGGACAAAAAGAAGAATTTACTGTCTAAGACACTTGAAGAGTATTAAGTACAGAAAGAAAAAGGGTTTTCTAATAAAAAGAGACCTGGGTTCAAATCTCAACTATGGTATTGTCCACATGAGTTTGAAGAACTTATGTAACTCCTCTGAACCTCAGTTTCCTCACTTGGTAACTGATAACCTGCCCTAGCCTGGTGTATAGACTAAAGTAAATGAACGTTATCCGGCACTTGGTAGATGTTCATAAATTGTTGGTTCCTGTAACTCAATCACAGTATATCCACTAGTGACATGTTTAATAGAAAATTTTGAGGAGTGAGGGAGAGGTCACAATGGCTTGGTTAACTTTGCAGTGATGCACTGTATACTGAAACTATTTGGACATTATTCAGCTGAGAGGATAGATCCCTCCCATAAGAGATAAATATTTGCACAGATGACATAAAATCTAATTCTGTTGGCTTTGATCTGACACACTACAATTACTATAACTGATCTTGAATTTTTCTCCCTTTCTATGGCTCCAGTTGTGGTACTCTGTCTTACCATGTCTCATGGCTAGAAGTCCTAACAATGACTAAAATACTGAAAAAATTAGAACTCTCTTCTTGTATTCAGACTTGTTTAATGCAAGGGGTACTAAAGGAGGTAAAAAGTAAGCTATAATATTTGAGAGTAAACTCTGTTCAATGGAATAGAATGGTAAGTTTCCTTGGCATAGAATTTGCGTACAAATTATTTGACAGTGGCTAAGTGAGTTTTCATGCCAGCAGGCTCTGTGGGCTACACTGTGACATTAACTCTGTTTCTTATTGTTGAGTCAGACATGAAAAAATTTCATATCTTGAAATTTGTTTTATTCAACAAAATCAGAAAAAAATCATTTTCATTTATTTTTTCCAAGAATTGTTTTCATCTAAATGAAACTGCTAAATATAATACTTTATCTTGCTCTCATGTTTGATATTTCTATCCTAACCAAATATTGTACCAAAATTATAACTTTCATAACTAAGAAATGAGTTCTACCGAAAACAACTTGGCATTTATTGAGACTAAAATTCACTTTATAAATGACTTTTTTTTAAGTAAGCTCCACGCCCAACGTGGGGCTCAAACTCATGACCCTGAGATGAAGAGTCACATGCTCTACTGACTGAGCCAGCCAGGAGCCCTTTATATAACTTTTAAAAATACCTTCCATAAATGGGAGAAGATATTTGAAATGACATATCAGATAAAGGGTTAGTATCCAAAATCTATATAGAACTTACCAAACTCAACACCCGAAAAACAAATAATCCAGTGAAGAAATGGGCAGAAGACATGAATAGACACTTTTCCAAAGAAGACATCCAGATGGCCAATAAACACATGAAAAGATGTTCAACGTCACTCATCATCAGGGAAATACAAATCAAAACCACAGTGAGATACCACCTCACACCAGAGTGGCTAAAATTAACAACTCAGGAAAAAAGGGTGTTGGTGAGGATGTGGAGAAATGGGAACCCTCTTGCACTGTCGGTGGGAATGCAAGCTGGTGCAGCCACTCTGGAAAACAGTGTGGAGATTCCTCAAAAAATTAAAAATAGAACTACCCTAGTAGTGCAATAGCACTACTAGGAATTTATCCAAAGGATACAGGAGTACTGATTCATAGGGGCACATGTACCCCAACATTTACAGCAGCACTTTCAACAATAGCCAAATTAAGGAAAGAGCCCAAATGTCCATCAAGTGATGAATGGATAAAGAAGATGTGGTTATATATACAATGGAATACTACTCGGCAATGAGAAAAGAATGAAATCCTGCCATTTACAACAATGTGGATGGAACTGGAGGGTATTATGCTAAGTGAAATAAGTCAGTCAGAGAAAGACAGATATCATGTTTTTACACATATGTGGAACTTGATAAACTTAACAGAGGACAATGGGGGAAAGAAATGGTTTCAAACTGAGAGGGAGGCAAACCATAAGAGACTCTTAAATGCGGAGAACAATCTGAGGGTTGATGGGCGGTGGGGTGGGGGCGGGGCCTGAGTGGGGGAAGGGTGCTGGGCATTGAGGAAGGCACGTGTTGGGATGAGCACTGGGTGTTGTATGTGAGCGATGAATCACAGTAATCTACCAATCTACACCGTATGTTAGCTAACTTGACAATAAATTATATTAAACAAAAATACCTTCCATAAAGTGAGGTAAACCTACACATGAAGTATTGAGGTTTCCCTTTATGACTATTAATCTATTTTTTAAGTGTATCTTTAATAGTTATCAGATATTCTTTAATCAAAGTTTCTCTTCCCAATATTGTCACAGAATATCTTAATAGGATTCCTTGAATCATCCAAGTCAAAAATACCTCCACCATATTCACTTGTTTCCATTGGCCTTTCTATAAAAAATCCTTTCAGTCAGGAATGGCTCTGTACACCTGCCACACCAAATTGCACCAACACCTCTGAAGGAAGACTGTCTCTAAAAGGATTGGAAGCTACGGGTTTCAGCCTACAAGAAGCAAGGTGAAAAGGCAAACCCTATCCTATGAGCAGATGGCACTGCTCATCATAGCTGAAATTTTGGAAATCACCCTTTAGCTGCTCACTCTCCTTTGAGCCCTTTTCCTGTAGTTAAAGAATGTTCCTCCACAATGCCTTGCTCTGTCTCAGCAGGCCCCCGCTCAACAGTCAACCTTTAAAGTAATTTCCACTTCTGTTATCCATATTGAATAGAAGTCAGTGGCAAATTCCACTTCAATGTGAAAGAAGACCTAGGTCAAGACAAGCAGAAAAACATCAGCCAAAGGAGTGAGCACTGAGCTCTGAGTTCTCACGAGGTCCTAGAAAGTGCACAGGCGATTTAGAATCTGAAAGCAGAATATTCATAAAGTCATGGACCCTGCCATGCCCGTGTGTATTTTGCAATTTGTTATCACAAGAGCCCTCTCTGTCAGCTAGAGTGACTGCCTTCCTGCTCTGCAACCTTCTGGCACCCGCCAATGGAAGGGAAGGGCCAGGCCATCAGAGCACAAAAGCAGCTTTCTCTATCCCTCTTTCCATGAAAGAAAAAAGAGGAAAACATCCTTTTTTTTTTTTTTTCTGAAATTCCTCATAAACTGAGGTGCCCAGGGGGCTGTTCTAACTAGTGTTCTGAGTAATTTACATGGATTTATATTCTCCACTATTCTTTTTAGGAGGTGATTAATTACCATGGCAACCACTATATCACAAGACATCTATGCTTACTCAGAAATATTGTGAGTGTGATATACCTTCTTTTAAAAAAAATACATGTTTAAAAGAAGATGAGAGGCCCTTAAGTATTATGTTTTAAAGATAATTTGCTACTCTAAACAATATAATTTGGAGTGCTTCATAGGGCTTGCTTTTGTTGAAAGGGAGAAAAATGAGAAGAAAAGAAGTCTAAATACTGACTATAGTATGCACGGAGAAATAACCTCAGACATAAATACACAAGGTTTATAAGTCCTAACAGTGTATCATGTCCATGGGGCCTTATGAGGCGTGGCAAGTGGAAGGAGAGAAGGATTGACTATCATTATAAGTGCTCTATTCCCATCTGTGACATATCTAAATAATGCATCATATTCATTTCACAAGGATCAGGTGAAGTCTATGCAATTCCTAGTTATGAAGCACGAAAGGCAGAAATCAAACAAGTTCTAAGCTTGTCCTTAGAGCTTGAGTGAAATCATCAGAAATTGGTTTTGTTACCACAAGCTTTCTGAGCAGCACCTTCTGAGAAGCCCAGCAGGGAGGCTACAGAGAATAAGTGCAGAGGATGATGGGCCATGGGAAAACTACTGGCTTGCCCAGCCCAGGAATCTGGATCACATACATTCAGAAGGGCCTTCTCAAGTTCTCATTTCCAACTGCCTCCAGAGGAAAACGCAGACCGAACATCAAGTTACTCCAGTTTCTGAAAGTCCCAATGATATTCATTTCCCCAAAACTTCATATAATCCTTGAAAAGACACAGTTCACAGCACCAAGTTATACCACAAAATGAGTTTTTAGAAATGAAGGATTTGAATATCTTGGTCTTGCGAGAAGAAAATCCTCAATCTGTCTGAGATTTGGTTCATTTAGCATTTTTCATCTTGGATTTGGGTACAGAAAGTTAATTTTTTGGGGTAGAGACCACAAGAGGCTTTTAAAAGGTGTTCTTTTTTGACATATTTGTAGGTAGTATGGAGGTTAAGATAACAGACTCTAAAGCCAACTGAATTCAAATCTTAGCTTGGCTACTTGCTCTGTTATCTTAAACTGTTCTTTTCTTTGGTTTCCTTCACTGTGAAACAGTGAAGATAATAATAGCTGAAAAAAATTGAAACTGCATTAGGCAGCAATAGTAAAAAACAATAAGGGTATTTGCCCACCTTGATCTGGAGACACCTCTTTATCCATAGTTTCTCAGAAACCAATAGCAACAATTAAGCAGATAATTCACCCTTAGGACTCACTCCATCTACCTGCAAGGTGAAAAACCCTTTGGGTGACTCAGACCCATTCTGGGCGCAAAGATAATTAAATGATGTGCCAGGCAGTGACTGAATCATACAAGGGTAAACCTGACAGACCTAAAGCCAGTAGTCGACCATTAACTTAGAAATGGGCCACATTCACCGTGAAAATAGATCTGGCAATTTGAGGAGGAGTGTCCTTGGGCATCACCAAACAAACCAGCTGCAGCTTTCCCATGCTAAATTTCTGAGACTGGGACTCGTAGACAACAACCATCTGTACACTAGTCTTCTTTGATTGTGCGTTTGTTTTTGTTACAGCTTTATTTGTGCAAACCCTAGTACTGTTCTTAATAGAAGAGGAAGAGAAAGCTATGATTTGAAAGATACTTCTTTGTTTTGCAACGCAAGCAAGAATAGACTTAAACTCTGATGTGACAGAGGCACCACCATGAGCATAACAAATCAAATGCTTGCAGGCTCAAACAAGGCCTGGTGACCTCCTAGCATCAAAAACAACCAAATAACGATAGTTCTGTTAGCTAACTTTTACTGAATACTAACCATGGACCAAGTGCTTACGATAGATCCTCATAAGATCTCTGTGCAGTCAATACTATCATAATCTCTATTTGATAGATGGGGTATGGAGGTTTGCAAAAAGACAGGGTAAAGGATTCAAATGCAGGCAGTCTGACCCAGACCACTGCCCTTGACCACTGTTCTGTGCTATGCTCCTTTAAAAACTTACCCCAGAAAACTCCGAGTGCAGCACACAAGGGATTATTTTACTCCATAATGACTCAGATTCATTCACTTGCTCAGAAGTACTTACTGAGTGCTCACTGTGACAGAAATATGTGCCAGGAGCTGTAGTGAGTTACTAAAAGAAATAAGATTGGGCCCTGCCCCCTAATCATCCACAATCGAAGAAAGATCAGATTGCAATACAAACAACCATATTTCAAGGTAGTCTGTGATTTTCAGTTAGAAAGGATGAAGGGACATGAGCATTAGGTTGCACCATTACATTCCCAAAGCCTTTGATGTTTGGGTATCTACTCAGAAGCTAATTTAGGATTAAAGCTTAGAAAAGAAGTTTGCTTGGGTCCTGTGCTTCAGATCACAGGAAAAAAAAAATTAAAACTTCTATATTTCAATTCTATATAGGTTAGAGCTGGCTTTCCTTTCAAATAAGCCAAGGCACTAAAAACAGTGTTCCCACAAAAATGGCTTCAAGGAACTTCTATCACTGGGTAACATAAAACTGTCACACACAGTCCAGTCCAAGGAGGGTCTGGGGAGAGTTTCCTTTCCGAGGAAATGTCCACGAGGAACTGTCAGTGGCGGGAGGTTTCAGTACGGCAGTGCCCTCCCTCATTCCACTGGTTCTAGTGTGGCCTTCCATCACGATGCCTTCCAACCAAGAGTCAGAGCAGGCAGTCCCAACTACAGAGCTGCATGTTTTGGACCTAGGAACTAGACCAGGAATAAGTACATAACCCAAGCCAGGCCAAAGTCATTTTCTGGAATTACTATAAGGCTATAAAAAAGCAAAGTTCCTATCTACTGTGCTTGCCGAGTCAGAAGATGTAAATCCTGCCTTCCTCATGGTGAAGGCCTCTCTATAGAATAAAACTAAAGGGAATTAAAAAGAGCCAAGTGATGGAGCAAAAGGCAGAGTCCTGACCACATCCTTTCAGCCCCTGGATCCAGCTGTGCCTAAAGCTAGTCACCGTTGCCTTCCCCAACACATGAGACAATAAACTGCATCCCAGCTTGAGTTAGGTTTCTGTCACCAGGAGGAAACAGAGTGGTATCAATTAATATCTGCTGTACACAATGCCACATAATAGCACAGGCTTCAGAACCAAGCTCCAGCAACGTTACTCAGGGTCTATGTGACTTAAAGCAATTTGCAACCTTTCCGACTCAATAGCTTCATCTTTAAAATGGAGATGGGGGTGCCAGCGTGGCTCATTCAGGTAAGGGTCCGACTTCGGCTCAGGTCATGCAGTTCATGAGTTTGAGCCCACGTCAGGCTCTGTGTTGACAGCTCAGAGCCTGGAACCTGCTTCGGATTCTGTGACTCCCTCTCATTGCCCCTCCCCTGCTTGCACTCTGTCTCTTTATCTCAAAAATAAATAAACATTAAAAATTTTAAATTAAAATAAAATAAAATAAAACAAAATACAGATGAAGGGGTGCCTAGGTGGCTTGGTCAGTTAAGCGTCTGACTTCAGCTCAGATCATGATCTCACAAGTTCATAGTTTCGAGCCCTGCATCAGGCTCTATACTGACAGCTCAGAGCCTGGAGCCTGCTTCAGATTCTGTCTCTGTCTCTGTCTCTATCTCTGTCTCTCTCTCTCTCTCTGCCCCTCCCCCACTTGTGTTCTGTTTCTCTCTCTGTCTCAAAAATAAACAAACATTTTAAAAAAATAAAAAACAAAATAAATGGAGATGAAGGTTTCAGAGGATTGAACAGGATAAGAGATGTAAGGCACCTGGCATGTGACTGATACACGGCAATGCCAAGACACCTGAGGGCTACAAACATCACTATCACCATCATCATCACCACCACTGTGACATAACTGTGTAAAATTAACTTTTACATGTCAGCTCAGCTAGGTTATCGTGCCCAGTTATTTGGTCAAGCACCATTCTGGATGCTGCTATCAATGTATTTATAGATGTGATTGATATTTACAATCAGTTGACTTTAAGTTGATTACCCTTAATAATAAGGGTGGGTCTCACACTTTAGACCTAAAGACACCTTCAAATTGAAAGTAAGGGCATGGAGAACCATCTATCATGCTAATGGTCACCGAAAGAAAGCCAGAGTAGCTATACCTACAGCAGACACTCTAGATTTTAAAATAAAGACTGCAACAAGAGATGAAAAAGGGCATTATATCATAATTAAAGGGTCTATCCATCAAGCAGATCTAACAATTGTAAACATTTATGCCCCCAACATGAAACACCTAAATATATAAATCAATTAATTACAAACATAAATAAACTCATTGATAATATTACCAAAATAGTAGGGGACTTCAACACCCCACTTACAACAATGGACAGATTATCTAAATAGAAAATTAACATGGAAACAATGGCTCTGAATGACACACTGGACCAGATGGACTTAACAGATAATATTCAAAACACTTCATCCTAAAGCAAAGGAATACACATTCTTCTCAAGTGCACATGGAACATTCTCCAGAATAGATCACATACAAATACAAATCAGCCCTCAAGAAGTTCAGAAAGACCAAGATCATACCGTGCATATTTTTAGACCACAACACTATGAAACTCGAAATCAACCACAAGAAAAAAATTGGAAAAACAATGAATACTTGGAGATTAAAGAACATCCTGCTAAAGAATGAATGGGTTAACCAAGAAATTAAAGAGGAATTTAAAAAGTACATGGAAGGCAATGAAAATGATAACACTAAAGCCCAAAACCTCTGGGATGCAGCAAAGGCGGTCATAAGAGGAAAGCATATAGTAATCCAGGCCTTTCTAAAGAAGGAAGAAAGGCCTGAGATATACAACCTAACCTTACATCTTTTTTTTTATGAAATTTATTGTCAAATTGGTTTCCATACAACACCCAGTGCTCATCGCAAAAGGTGCCCTCATCAATACCCATCACCCACCCTTCCCTCCCTCCCACCCCCCCATCAACCCTCAGTTTGTTCTCAGTTTTTAAGAGTCTCTTATGCTTTGGCTCTCTCCCACTCTAACCTCCTTTTTTTTTTCCTTCCCCTCCCCCATAGGTTTCTGTTAAGTTTCTCAGGATCCACATAAGAGTGAAAACATATGATATCTGTCTTTCTCTGTATGGCTTATTTCACTTAGCATCACACTCTCCAGTTCCATCCACGTTGCTACAAAGGGCCATATTTCATTCTTTCTCATTGCCACGTAGTACTCCATTGTGTATATAAACCACAATTTCTTTATCCATTCATCAGTTGATGGACATTTAGGCTCTTTCCATAATTTGGCTATTGTTGAGAGTGCTGCTATAAACATTGGGGTACAAGTGCTCCTATGCATCAGTACTCCTGTATCCCTTGGGTAAATTCCTAGCAGTGCTATTGCTGGGTCATAGGGTAGGTCTATTTTTAATTTTCTGAGGAACCTCCACACTGTTTTCCAGAGTGGCTGCACCAATTTGCATTCCCACCAACAGTGCAAGAGGGTTCCCGTTTCTCCACATCCTCTCCAGCATCTGTAGTCTCCTGAATTGTTCATTTTGGCCACTCTGACTGGTGTGAGGTGATATCTGAGTGTGGTTTTGATTTGTATTTCCCTGCCCTTACATCTTAAAGAGTTGGAAAAAGAACAGCAAATAAAATCCAAAACCAGCAGAAGACAGGAAATAATAAAGATTACAGCAGAAATCAATGCTATTGAAAAAAAAAAAAAAAAACAGTAGAACAGGTCAATGAAACCAGGAGCCGGTTCTTTGAAAAATTAACAAAATTGATAAACCTCTAGCTAGTCTGATCAAGAAGAAAAAGGAAAGGACTCAAATAAATAAAATCAAGAATAAAAGAGAAGAGATCACAACCAACACTGCAGAAATACAAACAATAATAAGAGAATATTATCAGCAATTATATGGCAATAAATTGGGCAATCTGGAAGAGATAAGCAAATTCCTAGAAACATATAACCTACCAAAACTGAAACAGAAAGACATAGAAAATTTGAACAGATGCATAATCAGTAAAGAAACTGAATTAGTAATAAAAAAGAAAACCCAAAAAATAAGAGTCCAGGGACAGATGGCGTTCCAAGGGAATTCTACCTAACATTCAAAGAAGAGTTAACACCTATTCTTTTGAAGCTGTTCCAAAAAATAGAAATGGAAGGAAAACTTCTAAACTCATTCTACGAGGCCAGAATTACCTTTATTCCAAAACCAGACAAAGACACCACTAAAAAGGAGAACTACAGACCAATTTCCCTGATGAACATGGATGCAAAAATTCTCAACAAGATACTAGCCGACTGGATCCAACAGTACATTAAAAGAAATATTCACCATGATCAAGTGGGATTTATACCTGGGATGCAGGGCTGGTTCAATATCTGCAAATCAATGTGATACATCACATTAATATAAGAAAGGACAAGAATCACATGATCCTCTCAATAGATACAGAGAAAGCATTTGATAAAATATAGCATCTTTTCTTGAAAAAAAAAACCCTCAAGAAAGTAGGGATAGAAGGATCATACCTCAAGATCATAAAAGCCATGAAAGACCCGCCACTAATATCATCCTCAATGGAGAAAAACTGAGCTTTCCCCCTAAGGTCAGGAACACGACAGGGATGTCCACTCTCAACACTGTTATTCAATATAGTATTGGAAGTCCTAGCCTCAACAATCAGACAACACAAAGAAATTAAAGACATCCAAATTGGCAAGGAAGAAGTAAAATATTCACTCTTTGCAGATGACATGATACTCTCTATAGGGAAAACCCGAAAGATTCCACAAAAAACCAAAAACCAAACAAAAACCCTGCTAGAACTGATCCATGAATTCAGCAAAGTAGTAGGATATAAAATCAATGCACAGAAACTGGTTGCATTTCTATGAATAATGAAACAACAGAAAGAGAAATCAAGGAATCGATCCCATTTACAATTGCACCAAAAACCATAAAATACCTAGGACTAAGACTGACCAAAGAGGTGAAAACTATAGAAAACTCATGATAGAAACTGAAGAAGACACACAAAAAAATGGAAAAATATTCCATGCTCATGGATTGGAAAAATAAATATTGTTCAAAATGTTGACACTACCCAAAGCAATCTATATATTTAATTCAATCCCTATCAAAATAACACCAGCATTCTTCACAGAGCTAGAACAAACAATTCTAAAATTCGCATGGAACCAGAAAAGATCCTGAATAGCCAAAGCAATCCTTAAAAAGAAAAACAAAGTTGGAGGCATCACAATTCTGGACTTCAAGATATATTCCAAAGCTGTAATCATCAAGACAGTATGGTACTGGCACAAAAACAGACAGATAGATCAATGGAACAGAACAGAGAACCCAGAAATGGACCCAGAAACATATGGCCAACTAATCTTTGACAAAGCAGGAAAGAGTACCCAATGGAAAAAAAGAATCTCTTCAGCAAATGGTGTTGGGAAAACTGGATAGCGACATGCAGAAGAATGAACCTGGACCACTTTCTTACACTATACACAAAAATAGACTCAAAATGGATGAAAGACCTAAATGTAATACAGGAAGCCATCAAAATCCTCAAAGAGAAAGCAGGCAAAAACCTCTTTGACCTCGGCTGCAGCAACTTCTTACTCAACATGTCTCCAGAAGCAAGGGAAACAAAAGCAAAAATGAACTACTGGGACCCCATCAAAATAAAAAGCTTCTGCATGGTGAAGGAAACAATCAGCAAAACTAAAGGGCAACCAACAGAATGGGAGAAGATATCTGCAAATGACATATCAGATAAAGAGTTAGTATCCAAAATCTATACAAAACTTATCAAACTCAATACGCAAAAAAACAATCCAGTGAAGAAATGGACAAAAGACATGAATAGACACTTTTCCAAAGAAGATATCCAGGTGGCTAACAGGCACATGAAAAGATGCTCAACATCACTCATCATCAGGAAAATACAAATCAAAACCATAATGAGATACCACCTCACACCTCTCAGAATGACTAAAGTTAACAACTCAGGCAACTGACAGATGTTGGCGAGGATGCGGAGAAAGAGGGACCCTTTTGCACTGCTGGTGGGAATGCAAACCAGCGCAGCCATTCTGAAAACAGTATGGAGGTTCCTCAAAAAATTAAAAATAGAACTACCATATGACCCAGCAATTGCACTACTAGGTATTTATCCAAAGGATACAGGTGTGCTGTTTCAAAGGGGCACATACCCCTATGTTTATAGCAGCGCTATTGACAATAGCCAAAGTATGGAAAGAGCCCAAATGCCCATTGACAGATGAATGGATAAAGAAGATATGGTATATATATACACAATGTAGTATTACTCGGTAATCAAAAAGAATGAAATCTTGCCATCTGCAACAACGTGGATGGAACTAGAGCGTATTATGCTAAGTGAAATTAGTCGGTCAGAGAAAGACAAATACCATATGACTTCACTCATAGGTGGAATTTAAGATACAAAACAAATGAACATAAGGGAAGGGAAGCAAAAATAATATAAAAACGGAGCAGGGGAGGCAACATAACAGACTCTTAAATAGGGAGACCAAATTGAGGGCTGCTGGAGGGGTTGTGGGTGGGGGGATGGGCTAAATGGGCAAGAGGCATTAAGGAAGACACCTGCTGGGATGAGCACTGGGTATCATGTAGGGAATGAATCACTGGATTCTACTCCTAAAATCATTATTGCGGTATATGCTAACTAACTTGGATGTAAACTTAATAATTAATTAATTAATTAATTAAAAAAATAACAAGGGTGGGTCTCATCTAATCAACTGAAGGCTTTAAGAGCCAAAACTGAGATTTCTTGGAAAAATAATTTTGCCTAAAGACTGTAACAGATATCTGTCTGAATTTCCAGCCTGCTGTACTGCCCTAGAGATTTTGGACTTGCCTGCCCCTACAATTGCATGAGCTGATTTTTTAAAATACATTTTCCCTGTCTCTCTCTCTCTCTCTCTCTCTCTCTCTCTCTCTCTCTGTCTCTCTCTATATATATATGTGCCTATATATATGCACAGCACACACACATACATACACATATATACGTATTTATTTTTACATAAACATATATATAATATATATGCATATATGTACGAAACATAGATATTTATTTATATTTATAATATATAGAAATGTATTAAAATACTTTTTATTATATATCTTCTATCTTATATATTTATATTTGATTGACTTTCACAACTGTTCTCCAAGAAGCAAGACATTTCTAGGCTGTCTTCATCCAAGACCTAAGTATGGCATCTCACAGTGGAACATATGCACATAGAGCAAACTACTATTTGTGGCTTACACTGTATCAGTCTCTGGCACAAATCTCATGTGTGATTAGAAATTTATCATAGGAGAGAACTGTTCTGGAGGCCCAGTTCTCATCTCAGAACTGTGTGAAGCATTAAGTTGTTGTATTTTTTCGCCCATTGATTTGGAGGGGATTTGTTTTTAACCAATGCACAAAGAAAACTGATTGGCCCTTTCCTGAGTAATAAGTATTGACATCTTAAATTATAATCCAAGGCTCTGGGTACAGAAATTGATCCAGACTAAGAAAGCCGAAAGCAACGCATTATCTCCAGTGATGCAAAGAAACCTCCTCCATGTTCAGCACAGAGCACCGTCTACCTGCCATCCTTCCTCCACCCACGCTCTCTGAATGGCATTTCCATCTCCTCTCTTATTTACTGCCCATTTACTATGGAGCCAGGTTCCATGCAAAGCACTTCATATATTTTTTCTTGATTATTCTTTCCCACAATCCCCTTTTCTACTCAGTAAACACTCATAAAGCAGCATGTTTCTGGAATGAAAAGGATGAAAGTAACATATTTTGGATGAAATGGAAGTAGAAGGAAACCCTGCCAAATGCCTCTTAAAAGCTGCAACACCTGCTGACTAAAAATAGCTGCCTACATCGCCCAAGGAAAGAATCCATTCTTTTCTTTCAAACTCTGGCTTGAGAAATCTATCTGCATGAATCAGTTCATCAGCCATTGATTAGCTTCTCTAATTAGTTTCTCTATTAATTGCAAGAGAAATACAAGGCCGCTTTGTAGGTGGCAAATGAAGGGAACCCAACCCAGCGTGTACCTATGCCTTAGGCAGAAATTCTGACCCCAGAACTCAAAGCTTGGCAGAAGCGTGTGCATCTCCTCATATTCATTCATTCAACAAATATTTGTTGAATACAGTATCTCCTATATGACAGCTGCTCTACATGATTTAAAAAACAAACAAAAGCCCCTGCCCTAAAACAAATACACCTGTTTCCTGCTTTCATCCAGGGCTTCAAAGTATGTCTCTGAAGAAGGCTGTCACTGCAGGGAAGCCACAGGTTCTGGAAGCCCTTGCTCCCAGCATCTCTCAGGTCCAGGCCTCCTCCTCTCCCTGCCTTGTGAGCTCAACATCCTTTCTCTCCTCTTCTCCTTAGCCAAAATGAAGCACACCTTCTATTGTCATTTTTGTCGTGATTTCTATTTTTTGCCTTCCAAGAGCAAGTATTACTGGAAATTTCCTGCCTGTACAATAAATACAAGTCCTGCTCCCAAAGAAAGTATGATGTTCGTGTTACTCTCAACTCCCAAACTAACTCTTCTTCTGCTTCTGTTCTTACCCCTCTTCTTACATATTTATCAGGCTGCGTATGAATAATTATAATGGCTAACATGTTTCAGGCATGGCACCAAGAACTATAAATATATTATCTTATTTAATTCTCCACAATGACCCACTGAGGTAGGTGTTTTTGTAACTGCACAGTTGATGAAACCAAAACTCAGAGAGTTCAGGTAACTTGCCTAAGGTCGTGCCACTGTTACACCAAAGAAAATCAAACACTGACCACCATAAACCCAATTCATCTTTCTCTTAAGTAGCAATTATAATCAAGACCCATGGCTTCAGGAAGGAGAAATTAGGAATGCATCACACCTTGCCATTTCTCCTCTGCATCTGTCTCCTGGCTGGGCTCCTTGTAACCATCTAGCTGCACTCAACTCACTGTTTATACTACAGGAAGCCAGAGCTTGTGAAAACGTAAATTGGCCATGGCATTCTTCTGCTTAGAGCCTCAATACTATTCAGTGTTCTTAAGATAAAGCACACACACTGAACAAGCTTCCAAAGCCCTACCTGATCTGACCCCCGCCTACTCTGCCAGCCTCTAACATCTCCCTCCCTCACACAGGGAGCCACAGCCATCTGAACCGCTTCCATTCCCCAGAATGCACCATGCATCCACCCCCACAGTCTTCTGATGTGTTTCCTTTGTCTAAAACACATTCCCTGCCACTCAAGCTCACACAGACACACACAGACACACACAGACACACACACACACACACACACACACACACATACACACACTCCTCTCCTTATTCTAGCTAAGTTGTCCTCACCCTCCAGTTGCCAGGTTAGCTGTCACATGCTCAGATGCCATCTCCAATCCCTCATATCAGGCATTCCATGGTTCCCCACTATTCTGTGAGATCTTTCCTACACTTGGTGCCTCACACCAGCCAGGCACAAAGCAAGCTCAAAATAAATGATCCCACAAATGAACAAATGGATGATGTGGTGGGAGAGTCTATCATCCCGTACTCCAATCTCCTCAATGTATTTGTCTCATCCAGACCAGTTCAGATTATCAAAGGTGCCTGGTGTGGATATCCATGACATCTACCAGGCACAGGAGCCCATTCTTTCTACTCTCTGTGCAAACGCACCCTGGAAAACTAACCCTCCGCACCACACACTGGGGCAAACTGCCTCTGCACTTCCTTGGTGCATGTGTCCATACTGAAAGAGATGAAAAGGCCCTGGCTGTTCTTCATATAAAGTTGTCAGTTTAAGGGCAAAGTGAGAGAAATGTATATCAGTTAAGGAAGCCCTCAACTGCAAGTAAAGCAAATTTCAACTTAACCTGGCCTAAGCAGTTAGAATATTTATTATGCCATATAATGGAAGTCCAGTGATAGAGCAAACTCTGAGCGTGTGGCACGTCAGTCAGTCAGTTGCTCAATACTATCTTCAAGGATCCAGGAACTTTTCCTGTCTCTACTATGTTGTCCTCAGCATCAGTGACATCTGAAGGCTGGTTTCCTTTATGGTCATAAGGTGGCTGACAGTAACAGCGAGTGGTAAAACAGATGTTTCCTTGATCAAATCCAACAGAGAAAGAGAAATCTCTCCCCCTCACCATCAAATGTAAGTACTTCCTTTCAATATGATTGAGCCAACCTGGGACCTATGCCTGCCCGAAGACTGACGACAATATGCCAGCTCCTGAGTCCAGAAGAATGCCAAGAACTAATTGGCTTATCAGAACCATCTGGGGCAAAAATGGATGCACTAGTGATGGAACCAACAAGAGACTACAGAGGACAAAATATGCAATACCAAGGACAGAAGCAAAAGACTACACTTATTTCCACGTAACACAACTATATTTCTCTTTCTATTTGCAATGGCTCCCGAAGATGTCACATGTAAATACTCCATATTCCTTTTGGATGTGTGGTTGTATTTCTTCTTGCTGACACTAGCTTCTCTTCAAGTTAATCATCTTCTTCTGCCAACACGCTTATGTTGAGTCAGCATTTAACAGTTAGAGGTTTATTGCTTACAGCAGCTAGAGAAACTGCTTCACTCAACCCTGCACAGAGGCAATACAAACGGTATCAAAAATGTAAGCCAAACGACTTCATTACTCTTCTTTATGTACGCAGATCTTCGATAATGTCATAAAGCAGAAGTTTCATCACCCCGTAGTGGATAAAACATCCCATCTTAGTGATGCAACAAAGGCTGGAAAGAGGAAAAGAAAGGCTGTTACAGGTAGTAACCTTCCAGCCCTGTATTGCTCTCCAGTGTGTCACATTTGTGTGTTCTGGGGCAGAAATTTAAAAGCCAACTTAGATAACTGACACTTTTAGAAAAAATACTACACTAATTTCCATTCTATTCCAGGGCAGATAACTTATCGAGTTATCCTGAGTCCCCCTTTGCAGGGTTTGTCTAAATACACTGAGGTAACAAATAATTCTTTGGTTGGAACTCTAATCTAGCACACAAGATATTTAACTTAACTATGTGGGCTCTTTGCCCCAAGGACACAGCACATATGAACCACTCTTGAAATGGCTGGACTGTCATTTTATTCTGAGGTATCAGCAGACGAAGAAGAAAGGCTATATATATATATATATATATATATATATATACCCATATATATATTTAAATATACATATACATATATTTTCTAATATATTATATATTGTTATATATAATACACATATATAAATATATAGCTATATATATACATATGTAAATATATGTGTGTGTGTGTGTGTGTGTGTGTATATATATATATATATATTATATAGCTTTAAAAATAAACTTCATTTGATTTGTCACAAGGTTTTAGGTTTTATTGTCAAGTATAATCATGCACCAAAAGAGTTGTACTGGGATTTAGTGACCATGGATTTCAAATGACTTGTCAAAATTCTCATAGCTGTTGCATAGATACATTCTCATATCTCATAGATACATGCATTTATTGACCAGTATGCCTCTGAAAATCTGGGAAAGTGATGTTTGATCTCACCGATGGAGAGCCCTGGACATATTCCAAAGGCAGCAAAGTTGATCTCCTCCAACCAAAAATACTTATAGCTCTCTAGTGGTACAACTTCCCACACTATAAAAACCCAACCAGACCTTCTCTCATGTCCCATGTCCCATGTTCCAAAGACGCCTTCAAGCAATGTTCCCACCCTTCCTTGTGACTGATTTCAGCTCTTAAGGGAAAAGCAGTCTAACTGATTGACTAAAATAATAACTGATTAACTAGATTAAAATATGCTTGAGAGCAGAGACCTAACCTTATGTGTTTGCATCTCCGAACCACACTTAGGACTTTGTTTTCCTTGCAGCAGACATGCAAAGGATATAAATCTAATCTTGTTTAATTTTCCCAGGGTGATGTATTTGAAGAAGAAATTTATCTCAAATTAATTTCTGACTGGTAGAAATTGCTTAGGAAAATATTTAGGACCAGGCATAAGAAATGTCATTCTCCTATCTCCTGGCTTACTTTGAGCTAGGACTTCTAACTACCATATAACCCTCTTACCATTCCTTCCCCAGACCACTGAAAATAGACCATTAATTCATCAAACAATTATTATCAACATATATTAAATTCAAGGAGTATGTGGAACACAGAGCAGAAAGCACTAAACCAGCCAGGCATGGGCTCTACTACTCTCATGTAGTTTTCTTGGTAATCGGTTCCTTCTTCCCCATTTTTTCACCAGGCTTTATACCAGCCGGTAATGATAATAATAATAAAATAAGTTTGAGTAGGACTTTCTCTATGTCAGATGCTGTTCTAAGTGCACTAGATAGATAGATGGATAGATAGATAGATAGACAGACAGACAGATAGATAGATAGACAGATAGCTGTATATATCTACGTATATAGATATAAAATCTTTTAGTCCTCAACACAACCTGTGAGCAGAAAAGAAACTGAGGTCTCTGAGATCAGAGCGCTAAGATACTGAAATAAGCAAGTAGCCCTCTTCTCAATTTCTGCTGTCTATAACAAGCTTTAAGTGACTTCTGTTTTCATTTCTACAACTGATTATCCCAACGGAAATTTCTGGCAGATGGAATTGAAAATTTTAGGGAAACAGTGGGTAGATAGACACATGTGTTGAGTTTTAAAGTATGAGTAGGACTTAGGCAGGGCACCTCAGTATTTTCCTAACTCTGGAGCCACTCAAATTATCTCTCTATACTTTTTTATATCCCCTACTTCTCCATAGATCAATTTGAAAAAAACTAAAACTAAAATTCATTGAGTATCTACTCTGTGCCAGGCACTACCACATACATTATTTGAGAAACTAAAAATTAGAGAACATAAAATAATACCTCTCTTGAAAAGGCTTCTAGCAGGTCATTTGCCCCTTCATTCAACAAATATTTATTGAGCACTTAACTTTATGCCAGGTTCTATGTAAGATGTTGGGTAGAGAACACCCTCGTAGATTTAACCGCTGGGAGGGTCAGACACATAAAGAATGTAGACCGTAAATGATATAAAATAGCCTGTAACTGGAATGAGGCATCTAACCCAGACTTGGGGGTTGGGGGGTGGATGTCAAGGTCTTCAGATGCATAGGCGCCTTTGTGTTTTGGTTGAAGAATAGTTATGTCTCATAAACAAGCTTCTATGTCACAGCCTTTTTTTTTTTTTTGATAGAAAGAGAAAGAGCACAAGTAGGAGAGGGGCAGAGGGAGAGAGAATCCCAACCAAGCAGGCTTCACACTCAGTGCAGAGCCCACTGCTCTTTGCACTCAGAGCTCGATCCCATGACCCTGGGAACCCTGGGAACATGACCTGAGCCGAAATCAAGAATCGGATGCTCAACCGACTGAGCCACCCAGGTGCCCCTCTCTTTAGATTGTAGTGTATAGCTAGCCTATAGCTCTGCCTAGTAGTGCCTCAAAACTGAGGATCAGGTTTTTATGATTCCATTCATCGCTTTACTTTATTCATTTCCTAAGATCAAAACAGCTCCAGAGAGAAAGTTAGTAATTCACCAAAATGGAGATTTTGACATGGAATGAGGGTGACTTTGATTCATTAATATGTCATACGTCTTCTGTGGCTTTTTTCCTTTGTTCACTTGCTAACATTTCCCTCAGAGGGGCCAGGAATCAACATTCTATGCCTCATGAAGCCAATTACTTTAATGGTTAAAATAGCAGAGCAATATTAGAAATACAAGGCCAATTCTCTGCAAGGCTTCCCTTCCACCCTGTATCCGTTTTCTTATGTGTTTCACTTTAAAAATCCTTTGTGTCAGGGCGCCTGGGGGGCTCAGTTGGCTAAGCCTCTGATTTCACTCAGATCTTCATCTCACAGTTAGGTTCATGAGTTCGAGCCCTGCATTGGGCTCTGCACTGACAGCATTGAGACTGCTTCGGATCCTGTCTCCCTCTCTCCCCCCCTACCCACGTTGCGCGCACTCTCTCTCTTTCTCTCTCTCTCTTTCTCTCTGTCTCTCAAAAATAAACATTAAAAAAAAAACTTTAAAAATCCTTTGCTCCTTGTATGTCTTATCTTTCCCAACCACCATTTGGAAGAGTTTGTGGGAGAGTCTATCAACCTGTGGAAATTCCTTTTTTAGAAAAAGAGTGCACTACACATTCCGGCCCTTTACCTGCTTCTCCAGCTGCAACCAAAAAGGAAGAGAACCTTCAGGTTCCTAACATCAATGAACTGCTTTGCAATTGTGACAGAAGGAAACAGGCGATGACAATCCGATAAAAAAAAAAAAAAATTGTTGCTGTATCTCAATAGCCAAACAAAGTGCAGCCCTGGGGCACCAGCCCATACTGCATACGTTCCCATTTGCATACTTTGCATAACCACCATTTTCTTTAACAAACTGATATCCAAAATGAGCGATCTGATATTCATTGCTATAAATGCTTGAAACAGTGCTTTTCTTCTGTCATCGTTGAAGGCAGACTCTCAGGTTGCAATTAATTTGGGGGCTAGGGAAGTAATAATTATGGTCTCTTTGAATTGGACACAAATGAGTTCATTTATCAGCATTTGAGTTGCAAATGACTGATCTTCCAAATCCAGTGCAAGCAAGCACCTCATTGTCTATAATACTTGATAGGATCAAGAGCACCAAGCTTTCACTAGGGAAGGTCAATCCAAGATGCATGTATCCCATTAGGAGCAGGAAATTAACGGGAAGCGTCAAGGAAAGAAGGATTTTTTTTTAAAGGACAAGAAGAAGGAAGAGGACAAGGAGGAGGAGGAGGAGAAGGTAAATTTTTGCCTCAAAAACACAAATCACACAAACTGTTAGAATCAGAGTAGGGAAAAAAAAGGTAAAATTTTAAAGTCAAGTCACTAGACTCATTATCACCTGGAGCTGAAGTGTAATAAAACCATCTATGACTCAGGGAAATGTGGGGTAGGTGGGGAAGAATCCTTATGGGGTGGCTGTTCTATAGGTACATTCACACTTTCAGATATAGCTAGTTCATAGGTAATTCCACACTGAATGTTTTTATTTTCTTAGATGATACCAATTCAGTATGGTTCCAAAATAAAAATAAAACATGTTAAAAATAAAACATTCTTCTTGAACCAACTCTAAGCCAAAAAAAGTATGGTGAGGAAATCTAAGAGCTGTTTTCAAATAAGGAAGACAAATGGAAAACTATCATCTACCAATCAGTTGTGTGTGTGTGTGTGTGTGCGTGTGTGTGTGCGTGCGTGTCAGAAAAAAAAAACAGCAAAACAAAGACAGACAGATGGATAGACAAAGATTGATTACAAATAATATCTAACATACATTATTTGGTAAATAATATATATACTGTACTATATTAAATATTTATATATCCCAGAAAGATTCAAAAAGGAAAAGTAGCAAAGATAACAGGGTCAAGATACCACGGATTGATCATCTTCATTTCATTGGTCTGTCTTATCTGGGGACTCATATTTCCAGAGACAACAACCCTAGACATCATGATGAAATCTAGAGGCAGCCTTAGGGGGTGACTCCACCAGTAGATGGGGTCAGTACAAGTAAACACACAATCTTTATAAATACTGTGTTCTTGCTATGCAAAGTCAGCTTCAAGACAAGTTCCCTGACCCTGCTTCCAACCCCTCCCCACTAGCAACTCTGGAGCCATCACCGAATGAAGTAACAAGACCATGAATTTCATTCCAGCACTCATTGGGTGATGGTGGTAGTTTTTGTTTGGTTGGTTTTGTAATGTTTCAGACTTACTTGTAACTAGCTACAAACTACCTTGACTATTTTCTTTTTTTTTTTTTTTTTTTTTTAACGTTTACTTATTTTTGAGACAGAGAGAGACAGAGAACGAGCAGGGGAGGAGCAGAAAGAGAGGGAGACACAGAATCTGAAAGGTTCCAGGCTCTGAGCGGTCAGCACAGAGCCCGACGCGGGGCTCGAACTCACGGACCGCGAGATCATGACATGAGCCGAAGTCGGACGCTTAACGGACTGAGCCACCCAGGCGCCCCACCTTGACTATTTTCAAGGACAGATCACCTCCTGTTGACTGGCTTGAGTGCCATTCACCAAGCTTGGCAGTACTGGAGGGACAACAGTTAATTTTGTGAAGCTGTAAATATCCTTCCTAGCTCTCTGGGACTGCACACACCCTCCAGAACAGATCTCCCCACCCTTCCTCTGTCCTCCCACACACACCTCCCCCCACCTCACAGCCGCCGTGTTTTCAAGCAGTCGAGGGACCCTGGGATTTTCCAAGGCCCCTCACCACCCACAGGCGCTCAGAGCAGTCTGTAAGGCTATCTGTTGAGGAAAGGGCCCTCTCTGAGAGCACAGTGTTTCTTCTGCCCGCAGCAGGATACAGATAGGGACAGAGACTCCAGCCATCCCCAGGAACCCAGTGTCACAAAGAGCTCCTCTGATCCGGCTGGCATCTGGGCTTCCCCTCATTAGCACATTAAAGCTGCTCTGTCCTTTTCCTCTGAGCCGCTCTGTCTGTCCCACTGCCGGCCTCTATGGAGCCTTTTAGGCCCACGCTCATTTTGAAACCTCCCCAGTTCAAGAGGCACTAACCCTTCCCGAAAGCCTGTCAAACTCCGTCACAAACCACAGGTACCTTCGAAGCACTACTGCTGGGAGGGGAGCAATCAGGCAGCAGCACGTACACCTTCTGCCAAATTAGTCTTCCCAAGGAGAGGCTTTCTGGGAAAAAAAATCAAAACCAGGGGCGCCTGGGTGGCTCAGTCGGTTAAGCACCCGACTCTCGATTTCCGCTCAGGTCATGATCTGTTGGTTCACGAGTTCGAGCCCCACATCAGGCTCTGTGCTGACAGCTCAGAGTCTAGAGCCTGCTTTAAATTCTGTGTCTTGGGGCGCCTGGGTGGCGCAGTCGGTTAAGCGTCCGACTTCAGCCAGGTCACGATCTTGCGGTCTGTGAGTTCGAGCCCCGCGTCAGGCTCTGGGCTGATGGCTCGGAGCCTGGAGCCTGTTTCCGATTCTGTGTCTCCCTCTCTCTCTGCCCCTCCCCCGTTCATGCTCTGTCTCTCTCTGTCCCAAAAATAAATAAAAAAAAAAATTAAAAAAAAAATAAATTCTGTGTCTTCCTCTCTCTCTGCCCCTCCCCCCTACTTGTTCTCCCTCTCTCTCCCCCACCCCACAAAAAAATAAATATTTAAAAAACAAAAAACAAAATTAATGGTATCTAGCTTTCAAAACTGGAGTACATTGAAGCAAACAGACTCCTGCCTTGTTCACAGATGAGCGAGTTCCCCCTCAGATTCTGATTGACAAGGCTGACAAAACCACCAGGCCAGCGCAGGGCCTGCACCCAAGTCCTCTGTGGGCTGAGTCAGCATTTATCACAGGCCTGAAGACAGCGCAAAGCCCCAAAACCCGGCTCTCCTTTGAATTTTGTGACCAGGATAACAATTGCATTGTGTTTGGCAGCTGTCCAAGCCCGCACCCAGATGTCATTTCAGTTAAAAATCCCCAAAATGCAATGGGAAATGAAAGGCTAGGATTATTTTAACTGGTTTACAAACGAGAAAATTGAGGCACCCAAAACTTCAGTCAGTTGCCTGCGAGAACATATCAATCACATTCTGAAGGGGACACCATCACACCAATGGCCCAGACACAAAATCTTTAAGTGACTTTCAATTCCCTCTTCTGTCTCTCACACGCTATTCTCAAATGTCATGAGGACCCAAATCCTACGGAGCTCCCCCAAAACATGCCCCATACCAATATCCTGACTTCTTCATAGCTGAGTTCACTGATGGTTCTTGCTTGCCAGGTCACTCAGGCCCACACCTGTTTCTGAGTTAGCCCTTTCTAAGGCAACATCTTTCTGCCCATCACACCCCCTCCACCCCATCCCTACCACAAATGTCAAATAAACTCACAGCACTATCCTTCAATCCTGTTATATTTCTTTTGTATATTTCCTTTCTGACTCTTCAAAATGACTGTTTCCCGGTTTCCTCTGCACAAATGTCCTACACCCTGTCCCCAGCACCCAGCTCCTTCATCCTCAACCAATATCCTTGCCTCAGAGCTCTCAGAGAGAGAGAGAGAGAAGCCACCAGCCAGGAACTTTTAGTCCCACCACCAAATCTACCAAATCACCTTCATTTACACCCACAGGCTGTGGCTCCCCTCTTGTATCATGGAGAACGTCTGGCTCTTCTCAAAGGCCAACCTTTCCCCCTTCCTTTGGATCCAACCCTCTAAGCCTTCTCAAGGCTTTTCCCTCCTTCCATTATCCCATTCCTTCCCACAGACGCAATTTTTCCCCTTTCCACTAGATCATTCCCATCAGCACACAGACCTTTTGCATTATCTCCTCCATTCAAAGATTCTCCTCCCCTTGCTCCTCATTAGGGCAAAATGTCTCACAAGTCATGTTTTGAAGCCCCCATCTCACATTCCCTGTCCAGCCATTCCATCCAGGCTCCCAGCTGCACCACCACTCTGAACCTGTGCCTTTCGTGGCCCCCAAGGTTCTCACGTCACCAGGCCATGTCTCTGCCCTTCCCTTAATACTTCAACACAGTGCACTGCTTATTTCCTCCTTCTCAAAACAAGTCCTTCCCTTGGCTTCTGAACCATACTCTCTTGTTTTCCCTCCTACTTCAGACCCCAGTTCCTGAGCTGGGACCTCCTCCTCTGTTCGACCCACACGTTGATGCACTGCCCAGATTGACCTTGGGACCCCTGTTGTCCTCTGTCTACACTGTGTCTCCAGATGATCTCCTCTAGGACCACCCCAGTGACTCCCACATCAAATCCCCAGCCCTTGATTTCTCCCAAGAATCCTAGACTCCAGCAGTCCTTGAACATTTCCACTAGACATTTCTAACTGAACTCGCCACAGTAAATTCCCAACTTTCTCCCCACAAACATGTTCCTCTCCTTGCCTTTGCCATCTTAGACAATAGCACCTTCATTCACCCAATTTCTCAAGGCCCCAACACTAGAATTTTTTTTTTTATTCTTTACCCTCAGCAGCCTCATCAAATCACTCACCAGTCCCATGGACTCCGTCTCCTCATGCAAATCACTCCAAAACACGATCGTTTCTCTTTACCTGCATTGCTACCCTCCAGTCCAAGCCTCCAACATCTCTTCCCTCCAGTAACCACTTATCTCTCCCACAATCCATTCCCCAGCAGCAACTAGAATGGTCTTTTCAAAACTCTACCAGTTTTGGTACCAGTACTCCTTTGCTGAATACCTTCCAGTTGCTTCACAGCCCACTTAGAATAAAACCCAAGCTCGTCTCCCGGCCTGTGAGGTCCTAAAAGATCTTACACCTCCCTTCCTTGTGAGCTCCTCTCCTCCCCTGCTCACTTCCATCTTGCACTTCAGTCTCCCTCTTTTTCAGTACCTTATGCCTGCTTGTCTCATCTTACCATCTCCGCCTGGAGCACCCTTCCTCCTGACCCTCAGTTGGCCAGTTCCTCCTGGTCATGCCAATCCTAGCTTCAACGTCACCAGGGAGAAACAGGCCCGTTCTGACCCCTCAAATGAAAGTAGCACCCACTGCCTCTCTGTCACATCACCCCACTTGAATTCTCTGCGTGGTATTTAGCACAATTAGACATCTTTCTTAGTATCGTTCATTGCCTGTACTAACTTGAATGCTGTCACCATGAAAATGAAGGTATTTTAGGTCTTGTTCCTTGCAGTATTCCCAATATCCAGATGATGCCTCTTACCTGGTTCAGTAATTCTTTGTTGAATGGCTAAATAGCTCCTAGTCTGAGCTCCTCAGAGCTCGAAGTGAAGCCATACCAGTGGTTCTGCCACTTATGCTGAGCTGTGATGTAACCCTGACCCTCCCTTCTGCCATTCAGACCTAGAATGTGCTCTCTTTAACTTCAGCATCCCTGAAAGGTAGCACTCTCCACTCATAAACCCATTCCACAGAACTGGGATGCTATCTCTTTTCACTTCTAAAAGCTACTCTGCTTAACATTTAAGGTGGGAGCCTCAACCCAGGCTGTTGGGTTGAGTCCTTGATACTTAATGTAGCTCTTATCAGACCTAATCAACTGCCTCCATATCACCAGCTGGGACATACAGATTTCCAAGGCCATGACGAGCACCAGCCTAATGCTACCATTAATACCTGATTAGATGCACTTCCAGAGTCATTCCAGACTCACTGTTGAATCCAGACTCACTGTTGATCCCTCTTGGATCAACTGGTCCCCACCCAGTATCCAAGGGACCAGTTGATATTGGATATCAATACTGGATATTGGATATTGGGTGGGGACCAGTACCTCTCAGACTATCTACTGTAAGATATCAATTGCTTCTTTCAATTCATTGCAGGCAATACTTTTGTAAAATGCAATTTAAAAAGCCAACTACTAGAAAAATAAAATGGCAAAAAACAAAAACTTACCAAAATACATGACCCCGTTTTTAATATTAGAAGGAAAGGCATAAAAGTTCTGTCAGATTGCTATAGATATTTCTAAATGCTTACTCTTGATTTCTGTTCATATCACATTCTGGTTTGTGCAGTTTCTGAATCAGCACAGGTCCCGTGACCACACTTTGAGTAGCTGGCTGCTGGCCTCCTGGCTGTATGTCTCTTCTGCCCTGGTGAACATATCTCTTCTTTGAGGCAACTTTCAAATAACCGTTCATGAAACAAGTATTAAATGCCCACAATGGTGTAGGCACTGTTGAGTGCTTTCTCCAAAATAATCTAATCCTCTTCTTCCTGATCTTGGTCCAGATTCTGTCCAAATCATAGCACTTCCTTCTCCCCATCCCCATCCCATTTAGACTCCTTTCTCCTCTCCCCTATATGGCTATAGTAGCCCCTAACTTGTCCCACACACCCCAGTCCTTCCTCTCTCCATCTGTCCTACAGATATGGTTCAGAATATCATGTTTAAGCACATCTCTGATCATATCCTTTCTCTGCTCAATAACCTGCAATAGTAATAACCCACAGAATGAAGTCTTAATTCCTTATCAAAGCACCCAAGGGTGTCCATTATCTGACTCCAGCCTATAATTCTAACCTTACTTCACTCCACTGCCTTTTTTACCTCCACATAATATTGTCAAACTGGACACTTAATCCTCTTCTGATCTTACCCCATATTTGGTTTCATCCTTTCTACCATCCCCCTTCTTACACAAGTTCCTTTCCATATATATTATATAATATATATAATAATATATATAATATATATAATATATTATATATAATATATATATTATATATATAATTATATAATAATATATATATAATTATATATATTATATAATAATATATATTATATTATATATATAATTATATATATTATATAATAATATATATTATATATAATATATATAATATATAATATATATAATAATATATATATATAACTTATTGTCAAATTGGTTTCCATACAACACCCAGTGCTCATCCCAACAGGTGCCCTCTTCAATGCCCATCACCCACTTTCCCCTCTCCCCCACAGCCATCAACCCTCAGTTTGTTCTCAGTATTTAAGAGTCTCTTATGGTTTGCCTCCCTCCCTCTCTGTAACCTTTTTTCCCCTTTCCCTCCCCCATGGTCTTCTGATAAGTAAAGTAAGTCAGGCAGAGAAAGATGTTTTCACTAATATGTGGATCCACATGTTCCTTTCCTACCCATGTGCTATGGATTAGAACATTTATGTCCCCACAAAGTTCATGAATTGAAGCCCTAATTCCCAATGTGACGATATTTGGAGGTGGGATCTTCAGAAGGTAATTAGATTCAGATGAGGTCACAAGGGTGGAGCCGCCATAATTGAGTTATTAGTAGCCTTATAAAAAGAGATGGGAAAAAGATCTCTCTGTTGCTGTACCGATTAAAGATACGAGAAGATGGCTGTCTGCAAGTCAAGAAGGCCCCACCAGACACCAAATCTGCTGGTACTCTGATCTCAGACTTCCCAGCCTCCAGAACTGTAAGAAGTAAATGTCTGTTGTTTAAGCCACCTAGTCTACAGTATCTCCTTAAAGCAGTCCTCGGTAAGACGTTATCTCTCAATGCCAAGAGAAAATGCCATCCCTGAACCTTCCTGCCCTGTCTGCAGTCTAGTGTGGTGTCTCTTTCCTCTGTAGTCTTATAAAAGCACCTAGCTATGTAACTACAAAATTGGTTTCCCTGCCTATAAAAGGATGATAATAAGCACTTTTGTTATAAGAATAACACATGATATAAAGTTTATAATATAAAATGTTTACTTTATAATGTAAAATGTAAGAATTGGGTCCACTGTCTAAATGCTAATTTTAACTCAAACTCTGCATCAAATTATATAATAAAGCATGCTGTCTTTCCACCAACTCATCCTCATGCTATTGTCATATTCTAAGCTTCTCTTACCTGCAATGCATGAATATGTGTCCAAGCTCCCTCAAAGCTGTATATGCACTTGTCAGAATGTTAACACTGCCAGAAAACTCTATTTTCTTGATTTATGTGGCAATGACCTTTGATAGGCTCACTTGCAATGACAGGATGCGTTTCAAATCTGTTCTCCTTTTTCTCCTAACATTCTGAATGGCTATGTCTCCTTTTTTCTTTAAGTCCTAAGTGAAACAAATTGTACTGTGTTCATCAAGAAAGATCTACCCTCTGGACTCTGTGTACACTTCAAGTAATTTTATTATGGGTTCAGTCTTCCCCTTGAGTAGTTTGCCTACAGGTGAAACAGCTAACTTATGGGGCTTTTTTGTACACCTCTGTTAGATCAGCTTGAAAATCTAATCATTTTGAGAGGTGATGTATGTTATCGTTATTTCTACTTTACTTAAATTGTTCCCTTGGTAAATTATATTGAAAGGGTAATAACAGTCAGAAACTCTACCAACAGCACTCAAGAGTCCTCTCTAGCCTATACTTGTCTAGTTCACTACATTGATCCTGAAGTGCCCAACATATAGGAAGAACTCAATAAATATTCATTGAATGAATGAGTGAATGAATGAATGAATGAATGAGAAACTAGTAAAAAATTTGTCTTATACAATGGATCAGTACTTTTTCTATCTCAAAGTCAAGAATAATCGGGAATTGTAGCCCTGTCATTCTAAATCTGGACATAATTAGATTGATTTGTTTTTTAAAATCCTTAACTTGTTTTTTCAGTCATAGTAGGTTTCCCTAATGAATTTGTTTAAAATGGAAGGAATTAGTGGAACATAACAACAGAACTTGCAAAATGGTATTTAAGGTATTTTTTTTAACCATCAGAGAGTCACACACATAAAGTTTCTTAAGAGAAAGTTTAGAATTAAATCCAATAGAAAACAATATTTAAAAAATTTTAATAATAGTATTCGTAAACAAATTACATTCATGTTGCCACTGACTGAAGCCTGACATTTTTCTAAGAAAACACTTTCTAAGGTGTATTTACTTTTATTGTTTTCCTTGGCATTTCCTATGAAATTTCTTCTTAACTACTGCACATTCAAGTAGTCCCTGTATAAGGTCAAAATGACAGAATGAGAAGTGTAATATGGAATGCATACTGAGCAACTTATTTATAGGAATCCAGTATCTAGACATTTGGAAGCATACAATTAGACATTATGCATAAAAACTCAGGTTACAGATTATAATGATTCACTCTCAGTAGCAAAACACATGCCACATTATCCAGTTAGAATAATGTTTTGTCACGTAGATGTCCTCCAGAAAAGGGGTCAGCACACAATAAGTGATTAAGAACAAATAAACATAGAAAACAATCAACTGAGTATAAAAGCAACCAATGGAATGAGAGAAAATATTTGTAAACCATATATCTAATAAGGGGTTAATATCCAGAATATACAAAGAACTCCTACAATTCAACAACTTAAAAACTCCAAACAATTCAATTTAAAAATGAGCAAAGGCTGTAAAAAGACATTTCTCCAAAGAAGACATGCAAATGGCCAACAAGCATATGAAAAACTGTTCAATATCACTAATCATTAGGGAAACGCAAATCAAAACCACAGCGAGATGCCACTTCACACCCATTAGGATGACCACAATAAAAAAATAAATAAATAAATAAAATAAACCACCAAAAGTAACAAGTTTGGCAAGGATGTGGAGAAATTGGAACTCTTATACATTGTGAGTGAAGATGTAAAATGGTGCCACTGCTATGAAAAACAGTATAGAGTTTCCTCCAAAAAATAAAAATGGAATCACCATATGATCCAGCAATCCCACTTCTGGGTACATATCCCAAAAAATTGAACGAGGCATCTTGAAGATATATTTTCACATTCATGTTCATTGAAGCTTTATTCACAATTGTCAAGGGATGGAAGAAGCAACCTAAATGTCCATCAACAGACAAATAGATAAAGAAAATGTGGTATATACATACAACGGAATGTTAGCCTAAAAAAGGTAGGAAATCCTCGTATGATACAACATGGGTGAACCTTGAGGACATTACGCTAAGTGAACTAATAAGCCAGTCATAAAAAGGCAAATACCGCATGATTTCATTTATATGAGGTATCCAAAACAGTCAAACTCTTAGAAACAAAAGGTAGAATAGTGGTTGCCAGGGTCAGCGCAGAAGAAGAAACGGGGAGTTGTTTAATGGATTCAGGTTCAGTTTTGCAAGCTGATAAAATTCTAGACATGGGTTGCATGACAATGTGCATACAAATAACACTACTATACTGTACACTTAGAAGTGGTTAAGAGGGTAAATTTTATGTCATGTGCCTTGGCCATTAAAAACAAAGAATAAATGAATGTATACTTGTATGTGTTCATGCCACAGTCAAGAAATATGCCAAATATTTGTGAGGTATTTTTCCATGTGACTACTGGAGTTTAATTTCCTAAGCATACTTTTTTTTAGAAACATAATCAAGAATTAATGGGTTTGAAAATGTACAGTGAATGCTCATTGGCCTGAGCTCAAATGAGTGAGAAAGCTAAACCAAAACCGTGTGGTGGTATTCTCACATTCTGCATTCTACTTTTACGAGAAATAGCAGTTAAATAATAAATTAGCTCTTGCATTAAGTAACTTTAGAACTATATGGGCAGCCAACTCATCTTCCTGTATCATCTACACAGACATCAGGGTACAATAAAAACAGGCTTCTATTATGATGGCCCTGAAACACTGCAGGATCTTGAGATGGTAAACACTCAAAGGAAAATTACACAAAGATACGTCCATTTTCTTACACATCAATTACTTGGAAATGTATCATCTCTATCCCAAGTAAACCAAATATTCCTTCATTATAAACATTCATTTCTCCAAGCCCTGTGTATAAAAAATAAGTACACAGGATGATCTTTTATTTTCATAATTTTGTCCTTTAGTTAAAAATAAATGCATCCTGGGGTGCCTGGACAGCTCAGTCAGTTAAACATCTGACTCTTGATTTCAGCTCATGAATGATCTCATGGTTCTTGGGATCAAGCTCAGCATGGAGCCTGCTTGGGATTCTCTCTCTCCCTCTCTCCCTGCCCCCCACCTCTCTCTCTCTCTCTCGCAGAAATAAATAAGTAAACTGAAAAACATAAATGCATCCTTTGACATCCTTTCTTTCAGTAAGACTACTGATCTCTGAAATGTCTGTTTTTAATCACACCACCCAGTTCCATTTGGAATAATCGTGTATAAAATTATCCTCATTACATGTTGGTCTTCCCCTTTCATTTTGACATCTGTTAGAAGAAGTAGCTTGAGGAAGAGCTTCACTATTCAATTTTTCAACAAGAGCCTTCCAACTTAATAAAAAAGGATCATCTAAATTATAGTATCTGTCTTCCTCAACTGTACCTAATACGTGGTTCAAGCATAACTCTGTTCCTTGGCAGTCATTCTTTTGGTTCACTGTGTTCTGTCCACCTTATATAAGGAGTCAGAAATGCTATATACACATATTGTTCCATTTTATATGGTAACTTCCCACGTGGACTTGGTTTTACTTAGGCTTTCCACCAATTCTCTTATACATCCTCTTTAACGATTCTTGGTTTTCAACTCAAAAATTTTTTTAGAAATTTTGAAATTAGTAGTACAAATCAAAATGTAAGTTGGAAATCAGTTAGTTCCAAATCAAATAAATGGATGACCCAGCATCACACTAGTGGATCCATTCTAATGATTAAACATGCCCACTACAAGACCCAAAAAGGCAGAAACCCTTTAATAACTTGAGACAAGGCAATGAATCTCTTATGGGGAAGAAAGTGGGTCAAAACTAGAAATTCACAGTTATTTTCGTTAAGATTTGAAAATAATATTCAACTGGGAAATATAAATAAAACCACACACATGAAAACACAAAACAAGCTATTACTCATTTTTCACAAACATTTCATTAAGTAATCATTTTAGAGGAGAAAATCTTCAGATACTATATAGACGAGTACCCATTCCTTTATCTTTCTTAGAAACTACCAGTATCAGCAGTTTTTGTGTGAGGGTCACCAACCATTACCCTTGAAGTGTTTTTTTTTCTTTTTTGTCATATCTTGCTCGCTCGTGACAGAGTAATAAATACTATTCTGTGCTAAGAAATAAATGAGGAAGAGTAAGCCTTATTTTTTCCTTGCTGGAACCAACACATTATTTTAAATCTTTGGGAATTAAAGAAGCAACAGTTGGGGCGCCTGGGTGGCTCAGTCGGTTAAGCGTCCGACTTCAGCTCAGGTCACGATCTCGCAGTTTGTGAGTTCGAGCCCCGCGTCGGGCTCTGGGCTGATGGCTCAGAGCCTGGAGCCTGCTTCCGATTCTGTGTCTCCCTCTCTCTCTGCCCCTCCCCCGTTCATGCTCTGTCTCTCTCTGTCTCAAAAATAAATAAACGTTAAAAAAAATTTTTTTTTTAAATAAAAAATAAAAAATAAAAAAAGAAGCAACAGTTATCTCCACATAAGAATCACCTTGGATTTCTTGCATCCCACGGCCAAAACAATTTTGAACGCTATGGGGAGAAGAATGTGACACATCCCATTAACCGGTTTAAAAAAAATTATCTATCACCTCCTCTCTCACCAAAATCTTGGTACTACTGGATTCTAATCTAACTGCTTTACAGAAAGTGAGTGATCAGTGAGATGCCCCAACTGTCACATACAAAATGCGGCAATCCAATTCTACAAGCCCATAAAGAAAGGGGAAAGAATGAGTAACTATACTGAGGAAAGTCATAGGATATAGTATAATGTCAGGCAGATTTCATTAAGGTAACACTACATTTTCATTTTATGTTTCTTGAGAGCAAGTACCTTTACTTCATTATTAATCAGTACTTTTCCCTTTACCTATCCCTCGGTAGATATAGATAGCATATGTGTTTGCATTTCTTCCTCTGAGTTGGCAGGTAGTTATTGTTATAGACTGCCACCGGTGGCAGGCAAATCACCAGGTTTACACTGCTCATAGTCTAACACTCCCCATCTCACTGCACCATCCTCAGTCTGTCAGTACTGCCCCTTTGGCCCAATCGGATGCTAAGGGCTAAGTTAACAGTGGTGCAATGTCCCATTCCGTCACTGAAGAGACTCCTGGCCAGCTCACAGCAATAGGATGCTGCCAACCATATATCTGCATGCCAAAAGTTGAAGGGATATTTTTTTTTATATTGGCTCCAAACATCCAGATTTGCTACCTCACTTTCTGCTAGCAGCTAAGTTGCTGCATGCCAGAAGTAAATGAAAAAAAAAAAAAAGCAACTGAAACCCAGAGGACAGTAAGTTGACAGGGCAATAGAGGTGAAGGATACAGAAGTATCAAGGAAAAAGGAAGAGCAAAAGAAGGAGAAGAAAAAGAAGGGGAAAAATGATTTTAAGTTTTGAGAAAATGAACAAAGATGCTTGTGATACGGTCCCAGTGGGCCAGTCTGATAGCCATTACTGACTGATTCAACATACTTGGAGGGTTCAAACCAAAGGGGAGCCACACCTGAGTGCTGGCATAAGATCTTTAAAATTCCACTTTCCTCCCACATTGTTACTCTTAGAGCCCAGTCACTCAGCCACTACCACTGCTGTCTCCTGTTGACATAATCATGGTACAGAAGCCAAGCTCATCAGCATGCTAATGAAATTATTCCACCGAGATTTTTACATTTAATCTGATTTTTTTTCAGTCTCCATACCAGATGCTCCTTCTCAAAAGAAATATTTTCTTCTTGTCTCTTTACGGATAAGGAAAGACCATGAGCTCAATACAAAATATGATGTAGGAAATTCTGAAGAATTCTGAAAGACAATTAAATGTTTGAGTTGAAGCAGAAAGGCTATAACCCTGGAGTCCCATTCACAGATGTACCTGCAATGATATATCATTGACCCAACCTTCCAGTCTAAATTCTTCCTCTATAAATCAGGAATCGTTCAACTCATGTCATACAGATCACCGACAGCTTAGTAAAACACATAGTTCTACTCATGGTATACGACTTCACTCTATTTGCTTGTGATGCTCCCACTGACCCACCTCAGACCACAAAATGAATTCGTGTAGAGCTTTAAACTCGCGCAAGTGTTTTCTCTTCGGTATTATCTCAAGACAAGGGAGGTAAGACACGTATTATAAAATACATTTTACACATGCAGAAACCAGAGACCCAGGGAGATGCGCAGCTCTGCCCCCGAGCCACGTGGCTGGTTACTGGCTGCGAAATGGTGACAACCACGTCTCCTCAGTGATCTTTTTGTTCTAGACTCTAAGATTCATTGAATATCAAGAAATAACTTGCACGGAATCAATAATAACTTATAATCAAGCAAAGATAAATGAATGATTGCATCAGCTTTTGCCAGAGTGATGAGGGATATTAATATTTAATAGATTCCGCTTAAAATAAAGATCCAATCCCTGGGCATTTACAATTCAAAAAAAAAAAACCCACAGGTATTCATGAAGAATAGGAAACCTACATAATATGTACTCAGCCAGCATCTTCTTGCTTTATTCTATTCACTGTCTTTTGAATGTGATATTTTGGAAGGTGTTATCCTAAGCTACAACTCGAAGGAAAGTAAAGGCGGGACTTTCTATTACCAACTCTTGTCTCACTTCAGAGTGAATTTCTTCTTGTTTGCTAATAAATGGAAACATACTGAAGTGCCCACAAGTAAGCCAATATATACGTTAAGTAAGCCAATATATACCCCGTTCACAAGGGACTCAAATGGTTTGAGACTTGTTACACCTGAATTAAACCCCACTCCTAAAATAAGGAGAGCTTTCAAGCTTTGATTTCTGTACATATTTGGTGCCCCCACTAGAGCTTTAAGCCCCATAAAGGTCTACGTGAACTCCCCATAGCTCTATGGGGAGTCTCGGCTACCCGAAACAGTGCCACACGGAAACCTGTATGAACAGCGCGACCTTAAGAGTTACCCATGCAGATGCATCAAAAAAGCACACACGCACTCAAATAAAAACACACAAAACAAATTCTCTGATTTTTGTAAGTGTCAGTTCTTCAACCATTTCAAGTTACTTAAGTAGAAAAAGTCCCCTTCACATCACAGTTGAGTCAGGACGCCGGGGGCCCCATCTTCACGTCAACGCGGTTCTCAACCTAAAACGCCTCGTCCTTGATCCCTCCACTGCGCAGATTCCAGCACTGGAGGCGCCGGCGATAGGCGCTCGCCTCCTCTGGCTTTCGCCCGCTTTAGAATAACCCGGCTCCTCCAGCTCCCACCCTTCTCGCAACATTTTTGCACTTTGCGTGGGTCTGATCCAGGCCTCTAGCCTCGGGTTCCCTGGTCCCAGCTTGGAGGAGTCGGAGCGGCAACGGGAGAAGTGGGTCCCCCGCCTGCCCGCCCCGGCTGTTGCCGCGAACCCCTCCCCCCTCCCCCCTCCCCGCCCCGTGGAGGTCGGAGACGTCCTGCCGGGGCGGGCGACAGCGCGAGGCCGGCGACTTCCTCGCCTTCCCCGCAGCCCCGCGCCTTCCCGCCTCCGTCCGGGCCACCCTCGGTTCCCTCTTGTCCCCTGGGTGCAAAGCTGGGGTTCAGTGAGCAAGAGGAGTGAGCGACACGCGTGTGCGAGGGTGTGAGCGCAGACACACAGCAGCCAAGCAGCAAACCCCGCCTCTCCCCGAACTCCCGCCTCGGACCAGCCGGCAGCCCGGGCGCCCCGGGGCTCCCGGCTCTGGGACAAAGCTGCCAAGGCCTCCCCGCAGGAGCGGGGCGCGTCGTCGCCAGCTCTCCTCAGCCTCCCTCGGCCGCGACTCAGTCCCAAGGGGCCGCCGGGGGTCCGGGGGAGACCCGGGGCCGGGCTCCCGCAGCCCTCGCCCCGCGCCCCCGCCGCCGCTCACCTGTTCAGCACTTTGCGGATCCTCTGGCGCACGCCAGCCCGGGAGGTAGCGGACAGGCTGCCGCCGCCACCGCCGCCGCCGCTGCCCTCGGCCGGCAGGTTCTCGATGGTGGTCACCACATGGTTCGGCGGGGCTGGCGGCGGCGGCTGCAGCTGCTGCTGCGGCGGCTCGGGGGGGATCATCGCGGCAGAGGCGGCGGCGCGGCGGCGATCAGAACGCAGCCGGGCGCATCGTGCGCCGGCTCCGGGCCCGGGAACGCGCAGAGGACCTGGCCGGGCGGCCGCGGCCCGGGGAGGCAGCGCTGCCTGCGAAGCGGCGAAGCGGGGAGGCACCCGCGGCTACGGTCGCCGCCGCCCAGCCCGCCACTCACTCCTCTCCAGTGCCGGTGCGCGCCCCCTCGCTCCGCCGCCGCCGCCGCCTCCCGGCCCGGCTCTTCCCGAGCCGCGTCCCCAAGTCCTGGCACGCCCCGCGAAGTGGCCGGGAAGGGGGTCGCGCGCCGCCGCCGAGCTGCCCGTCGGCTCAGGAGACCTCCACGGAGAGAGCGGATGGGGGTCCGGGCTTCGCCTTCTCTCCCGGCGCCCAGGTCGTCTCTGGGCGAGCGGCAGCAGTAGTGCTAGCGCCGCCTCAGCCTGTCCCCCGCTCGCTCGGAAAGCTGCCGTCTGTGTCTCACGGAGTGAAAGACCGAGAGTGAACCCGGAGAGCCGGGCGGGGGCGCCGCGGCGGCGGTGGCGGCTGCGGCGGCGAAGGGGGGCCGGGGCGGGGACACGCGCGCTCCATCTTCGCCAGAGGGCGCTCGGGAGGCGCCTCATTGCCCCGACCCTCCTCACCCGGGTCCACCCGAGCCCCGCGCTCCGGGTTGCGATGATTGTTTTCTTTTGTTTTCTTTTGTTTTATTTATTTATTTATTTATTTATTTATTTAATTTATTGTTCACGTGAGGCTGGGGATAGATCTTCCCTCTTCACTTGGCGGGATCTCCCGCCTCCTGCCGCGACACCGCAGAATCTTAGTACCACCCTTCCGGGACAGCGCCAGGACCCGAAGACAAGGTGCTGGCCCCGAAATAAACACCAAAACTCAAGTATCCTAACGATTACACCAACACTCACCATAATGGGCCTGGAGGAAATTGGAGGAGACACAACTTCGCACAAAGAATTCATTCTGGGAACTGGAAAAAGCTCGTCAGACCAACTCAACGTCTCCGTTTTGTAGCGCTGCGAAGGGAACGTGGGCAGATTCCAGTTCCAATTGTGCCTCTAAAACTTGTTAGCAGAGATTCCCTATGCAATTTGTGTACTTACATTCTGAGACACATTCTCCTTTGTGCAACGAGGCTAAGCGTATCTTTCTCCCCGAGGGGTAAGAGTTAAATGAGGCAAACCACCCAGCAGGGGGCCCTGATGGATTCTTCAGTGGGGCTCTGACCAGAGGATCTCCACTCCCAAAAAGGAAAACCCCTGAGAATCTGACCCAGAAACCTTAGCCCTAAACAAGACCGTATTTCTCCCAAAGGAAACTGATTTCCTGCCTCAGGCATCTCTTATACCGATTGCTCCAGATTCCAGTTAATAACTGACTCTCTTAAGAGAGTTGTATTTTCCCATTTTCCTTTATCTACATTGCCTGGATAGGGATCCTGCTGTGAACAATGATAGGAATTTTTGAATTTTTTCCATTTTAGTGCAGCATGTGGACTTATTTGCCCTGAACATCTTTGAAAGGTAAGGATTTTACAGAAAGGCATGCTAATACCACTACCAAATCCAAACGCACAAATAAAAAATACTGGTGATTTGCCACAGAGAATGGAACTAGGGAAAAAACATTCGAGAAAGGAATTGACCGTGTCTGATTAACAAAAAGGAGAGGGGAGGATGAAAAGATGAGATTCATTATTTGGTTAAGAAGTTGGCATCCCTTTGGGATGCCTGGGTGGCTCAGTTGGTTGAGCTTCCTACTCTTGGTTTCTGCTCAGGTCATAGTCTCCCATTTGGTGGCCTCGAGCCCTGCCAGGGGTTCTTCAGTGGAGGGTGGAGCCTGCTTGAGATTCTCTCCCTCTATCTCTGCCCCTCTCCTGCTGGTGCTCTCTCTCTTTCTCTCCCTCTCTCAAAATAAAAATAAATAAACATTCTTTTTACGTTGCCATCCCTTTAACAATATCGGGAGCCCTTTTTTTAATAATCAAAACTTTGAGGAAATATCTATTCAAAAAACTCTTTATATTTCAATTTATGTAAAACCAGGTTACTATCTGAAATATCCCTGAGGTCTTTTTAATACAAAAATTAACCCAGATCAGAGCATTTTCCCTTTTATAATTAACATACTGTCCTGTTCTTCCTCAACAACTTTCGACTCTCAGATTTTTCCACCTCAGATTTGGAGAAGACACTCTGAAGAAATGTTACCAACAGAACCAAAGCTTGTAACCTCACAGGCATTAACATTCTAATAGTTCACAATGAATTTGCCCTTGGAGGACCCACCAAATGTAGGACCATATCTCACTTCAGCTCACCCTGGAAGCAAATCACGGTTAAGAATCTCTCTATTAAAACAACATTTGTGATCATTTCAGATGTCTGCCTTGAATGACTGGTTGCTTCAGTGCCGTCTTCCTTCACATTCACTTTCTTTACGTTCACTTTACATTCACTTTACATTCACTTTTGAATGTTTTTGGCACCTCCCAATTCAGTGCTATGCCTACACTTCAGTGTCTGCATTTGTGTCTGCTCACTTCTCCAGAGGGACTGCTGAACCCAAGTTATCTAAATCTCCACTGAGTCAGGAAGGGAGAAAGCCAGGATGGGAAAAGAACAAGATGAGAGATGTAAAATTTCAACCCTACTATTAAGACCCAAAGCAGGTCTTGCATTCTTCCTTATTGTAAAGGGGATACAGCATCAGATCCGTTCTTACCTCCAATTCTGTGCTTCAGCCTCGTCTCCTAAAAAGTAGCTAAATAGGGGCGCCTGGGTGGCTCAGTCGGTTAAGCGGCCGACTTCGGCTTAGGTCATGATCTCGCAGTCTGTGAGTTTGAGCCCTGCGTCGGGCTCTGTGCTGACAGCTCAGAGCCGGGAGCCTATTTCAGATTCTGTGTCTCCCTCTCTCTGACCCTCCCCTGTTCATGCTCTGTCTCTCCCTGTCTCAAAAATAAATAAAACGTTAAAAAATTTTTTTAAAAAGTAGCTAAATAGTATTTGAGAGATAAAGAAACGGGTTTTAAAAGGGCACATGTCATAGTGGTGAGTCCCACATGGATTTAAAACAAAAGAGATGAGGAGAAGGCCTATTTCCCTTTTCTCTGCTGCCTCCTTGGCCTTCAGATCCATCCTCCAGGGGCCCCTGGGTGGCTCAGTAGGTTGAATGTCTGACTCTTGATTTCAGCTCAGGTCTCATGGTTCATGGAATCAAGCCCCACGTTGGGTTCTGCATTGACAGCGAGAAGCCTACGTGGGATTCTTGCTCTTCCTTTCTCTCTGCCCCTTCCTGCTGGCACTCTCTCTGTCTGTCCCTCTCCCTCAAAATAAAAATAAATAAACATTTAAAAAAAAAATCCATCCTGCATGAGCTCTGAACAAAGGCAAAAGGGATGAAGGCAATGGGTTGTGGACCAGTATATAGTTTTTTAGTTGTGGCACGTGATTCCAGAACCACAGTTACTGCTCAGTTTACCTCTCTTTGACTAGGTATGGTTAGTGGTGCCATACTATGGCAAAGTTTCCATTCTGCTCTTACTATTACATCATCTGATTTTCACTTGACCCAGTGCTAGCTCTGTTGAATTCCTTTAGGAAGCAGAAGTTGACTCTCAGCTACACCTTTTTTTTTTTTTTTAATGGTGCTCATTTTGAAGGCATTTCCACTCATATGGGATGGGAAAAGAGTAGCATTTGGCCTGTGTTTCAGCCCTTAGAGTCACCAGGCATTTTGACTCATCTGTTTAGCATAGACTGCACCTGTGTGTTGTACTTGGATAAAAGCTTCACAGTCATGCTCCAGAAGTGACTGATGATCCTGTCCAAATTGCTGACCAGTTGCCTGGAATTTCTGGTGCTACTCCAAACGCCCAGTGGCCCGCCTGCTCTCCCTGTGCCATTCTCTTACTCTTTTTCTTTCTCTCCTAAGTCTTGTTGAATCTTGTCAACACACACTACTAAATACATGGCACCTAGAATGATAGAACTTCAGAGTTTTGATTCACATAATTCAATTCACAGAGGAGAGAAGAAAGCAAAGCTGGTGGGAAACTTACAGAGATGGGAAGGTAGAATGGGTAGGTCTTTAAATGTATATCCGGGCAGGGGCGCCTGGGTGGCTCAGTTGGTTAAGCGGCCGACTTCGGCTCAGGTCATGATCTCACGGTTCGTGGGTTCGAGCCCCGCGTCGGGCTCTGTGCTGACAGCTCGGAGCTCGGAGCCTGGAGCCTGTTTCAGATTCTGTGTCTCCTTCTCTCTGTGACTCTCCCCCGTTCATGCTCTGTCTCTCTCTGTCTCAAAAATAAATAAACGTTAAAAAAATTTAAAAAAAAATGTATATCCGGGCAATGGATAAAAATAATTAGGAGATCACATTGGCAGAACTTCAGTGAGCCTCCTCATCATTTAAAGGCAGTCTGTAGATGGTATTAGTGGATAGGAAAAATATGCACAGGGCAGGGAGACGGGCAGTAGACAACAGGTTTCAAAGACTGTTCACACATTTTACATGCCTCTTCTGTTTATTTAGCTAATTTTTTTCTTTTGTGCTTTGGAAACGTATTTCTTTGGGGGAAACTCTAAATACTGTTCATAGGCTTATAATTGACCTTTCCTGACAAGAGACATGAAACACTGGAGAAGGAGATTAGTGTTACTGGTTGTGAATAAGTGCGAGTTTTCCAGGGTCAGATTACATTATGATAGGTCAAAAATGTCTAAGTATTGTCTTCCAAGTGTCCTATTTCCAAAAGCATCATATTGTGTATCTCTGATGTGGTGACATGATGAGTCCCTGACCACAGAAAACTTGCCGTATTCAGTAAGGGCACTGATGTAGGAGTTCCAATTTCCTCATGATCTTGAGAAACTTAATAAAAGTCCATGGGGGAAGGAACGGGGGAAAAATAGTTACAAACAGAGAGGGAGGGAGGCAAAACATAAGAGACTCTAAAATACAGAGAACAATCTGAGGTTGATGGGAGGGATAGGGGAGAGGGGAAAATGGGTGATGGGCAATGAGGAGGACACTTGTTGGGATGAGCACCGGGTGTTGTATGTAGGTAATGAACCACCAGAATCTACCCCAGAAACCAAGAGCATACTTTACACACTGTATGTTAGCCAATTTGACAATAAATTATATTTAAAAAAACAATAATAATTGATCCAGACTTGGATATGATGGGATGGGCAATATTAGAATGGTCCCCATAAACAATTCTAAAAGCTGTATTAAATGTTAAGTAGCCAACGTAAGGCCGTGATCCTTTAGAAACAAGAAACACATAAGAAACGAAACACATTAGCACATTAGATGAGCCCCATATTCATCTCAGCTTTTCCAACCACCAATCAGAAAAATAATGCCTAATCAGAGAGTGATGGTCTCACAGGGTAGAAGAGACAAGATACCAGAGTTTAGAGCTGCAAAGACCACTGCAATTTCTGGTGAGGATTCTAGAAAGGAGAGACCTAGGAAAATGAGCCTAAAATCTCTGTGTGAAAATTGCACTGAGAGCCAACTCCTAAGAATTACATATGCAAGGCAAGACTTTGGGAGGCCCAGCAAAGAAAGGTGGGGAGCTGGACAGAGATTTCAGAGGCAGCACAGGTTGGAAAGGATAGAGGTTGGTATTTAGACCCAGTGATTATAGACCGTATCTGATGAGCTCCCAGACTTTGGGTCACCACTCAAAAAAATGGCCATACCCTAAGTATAAGGACCATGTCACAGTAGTAAGAACTTCTAGTAAGAACTTAGAAGTCTAAGGACAATGATAGACCTTATCTAAGAGATCTAAAACCAAACCTCAACATGACAGAGGTGATGATTGCCTTCCAGATTAAAATTTAATGTTCTTTCGAGAAAGATGCCATCATCCAAAATCTCTATTGCCTATACTCACAACATTCAGTAAGTAATTAAAAATTACTACAGATTGGGGCACCTGGGTGGTTCAGTCGGTTAAGCTGTTGACTTTGGCTCAGGTCATGATCTCGCGGTCCGTGAGTTCAAGCCCCGCGTCGGGCTCTGGGCTGATGGCTCAGAGCCTGGAGCCTGCTTCTGATTCTGTGTCTCCCCCTCTCTCCGACCCTCCCCCATTCATGCTCTGTCTCTCTCTGTCTCAAAAATAAATAAACATTAAAAAAAATTTTTTTTTAAATTACTACAGATAAAAATAAGCAGAAAAAAGTTACTAATAATCTATAGCAGGGGTTAAAAGACTAAGTAGTAGATATGATAGGCTTTGTAGGTAATTCGTTCATTCTCTTTTGCAACTACTCTGCTGTTGCAATGTGAATGCAGCCATTGACAGTAGATAGATGAATGAATATGGCTGTGTTTCAATAAAATTTTACATATACATGAACACTGAAATGTAAGTTTGATATAATTTTCACATATCAAGCAATATTCCTTTTTGTTTTGTTTTGTTTTTAAGCCAGTTAAAAATGTAAAAATCTCTTCTAGGCTTGGGGGATGTATAAAAACAGACCAATATTGGTCATAAACATAGATGCAAAAATCCTTAACAAAATATTAGCAAACCAACTCCAACAATATATAAAAACAATCTTATACCATGACCAAGTGGGATTTATCCTAGGACTGCAAGGCTGATTTCACACCCAAAAATCAATTAATGTCATACAGCACATTAATCAAACAAAGAACAAAATTTCATGAGCATTTGACAAAATTCAACTATTCATTCATGATAAAATCTTTCAAACACCTGGTCATAGAAGGGAATTTCCTGAATCTGAAAGAACATCTAAAAAACAACTATAGTGAAAATTATATTTAATATTTAAAGACTGAACGCCCCCCAAGTTCGGGAATAAGCCAAAAATATCTGTTCTCACTACTTCTACTCAGTGAAGTAGAACCTATCTAGCCAATTCAATCAGCAAGAAAAATAAATAAAAGGCATCCAGATAGGAAAGAACAAAATAAACCTGTCTCTATTCACAGATGCATGATCCTACATATAGAATATCTTAAGGAATCTACCAAACAAAAAGTGAAAAACAAAAAACCACTATTTCAACTAACACACAAATATAGCAAGGTTGCAAAATATCAAATTGATATACACAAATTAAATGTATTTCTACACACTAGTCATGAACAATCTGAAAATGAAATTAAGAAATAATTCCATTTATAATTGTATCAAAAAGAATAAAGTACTTAGGGAATAAATATAACAAGAGTAGTACATGATGTATACATGAAAAATGATAAAGGATTACTGAAATAAATTGAAAAAGATCTACTGAAATGGAAAGCCATCCCATGTTCACGAATCAGAGGATATAATATTGTTTAGATGGCAATATTCCTCAAATTGATCTACAAGTTCAATATAATCCCTATAAAAATCCTTCCAGCCTTTTTTTTTTTTTTTTACAAAAACTGACAAGGTGATCTTCAAATTTATATGGAAATGGAAAATGCCTTGGATAGCCAAGACAATTTTGAAGAAAAAAGTTGGAGGAATTTTACTTACCACTTTCAAACTTACTATCAAACTGCAGTTATCAAGACAGTATGATACTGGCTTAAGGATAGACACAGAGATCAATGGAGCAGAACTGAGAGCCCAGAAGTAAATTCTTATATTTATGGTCATTTGAGTGATTTGCCCAGAAAACTCATTGAGAGAAGTATTTTCTATAAATGGTATGGGACAGTTGGATATCCATATGCAAAAGATGAACTTAGACTTTTGCCTCACACCATACACAAAAATTAACTCAAAGTGCATGACATATGTAAATGTAAGATCTAAAACAATAGAACTTTTATATGAACACACAGCATAAAATCTTTGAGACCTTGAATTAAGCAAATTTTTTTGATATGACACTAGAAGCAAGGTCCATAAACAAACAAAATTGAAATGAACTTCATCAAAATTCAAAACTGTGTGCTTGAAAAGACATTATTAAGAAATGGAAATACAAGCAACAGATCAGGGGGAAAATATTTATTAAATACATATCTGATGAAGGATATATAGATATGTAGGATCCAGAATATATAAAGAATTCTTACAATTCAATAAGAAGCAAGCAAACCATTCAAAAATAGGCAAAAGATTTGAATAAACATTTCATCAGAGAGGATGTATGAATGGCTAATGAGCATGTAAAAAGATGCTTAATATCATTAGTCATTAGGGGAATATAAATTAAAACCACAATGTGATATCATTTCGCACCCACAAGGCTATATAATAAAAAAGGCAGATGGTTGCTAAGTTGACAAACTGTATACAACAGGAACACTGATACATTGTTGCTGGGAATATAAAATGGTGAACCACTTTGGAAAACAGTTTGGCAGTTTCTTAAAAAGTTAAACATAAAGTTACCCTATGACCCAGAAGTCCCACTTCTAGGTATCTACCCTAGAGAAATGAACACATATATCCACACAGAGACTTGCGTATAAATGTTTGTAGAATCTTTATTGATAATAACCAAAAACTGGGGGGGGGGGGGGG